>NC_133538.1:14383912-14687801 GCF_048544455.1 Silene latifolia | reverse complement strand
ACAAGAGACGAACCAAGGCCGTAAAGCCACTCCCACAAGTGACTCCACTCAGTCAGGGACGCGCCCCGAATATCACAGACAGTTATACAACAACAACAATTAATCAACGATATAAACCAACAACCGTCACAATAACCAGCAATATAATTAATCAATAATCAAAATACAAACACCACGCACATCATGTAATTAATACCGAGTAAGGAAACCCTACCTGGAAAGCAATCACCAAGATCGTCACAATAAGCTAATCACAATCGTTCTTCAACGAAATCATCTCCTATAAACATACAATCATACAATCACAATCTAACATTAACCATACTCCCCAAAACCCCCAAATTACCCAATTAGGGTTTCAACCAACTTTAACAAAACATTATAAAAATTATATAAAAAGCTTACCCTCGACACAAGGATCACAACGGCGTAAAGAACAAGATGATCCGACACTCCTAGCCTTGGGGACTTGTTAACAATGCGAGGAACACACTTACGTAACCTCTCTTCTTCTTAAAAGGGGTTTTTAGAATGATAAAAGAGATTAAGAAAGATGACAGAGGCTTTATATACTAATCCCGCATTATTAACAAAACCCGTCAAAAACACCCGTAAAACACACTTACTCGATCGAGTAAATGACATACTCGATCGAGTAAATGACATACTCGATCGAGTGCCCCTTACTCGATTGAGTGCCACACGTACTCGATCGAGTACCCATCAGGCAGACTACAGTTTTGCGTAAAAACATACTTACTCGACAAAGTAAGCCCCACTCGATAGAGTACCCATAGAAATATAAAACCGTAGTATTACAGTAAGTAAGCACATTGTCGGACAACACGACACTTTTGATGTTGGATTCCCATTCAAGAAAGTTACCACCGTCATCTTTTAAGATACATTTGTCCATTACGGACCTTAGCCATGAATCTTTGCCTAGCGTAGTAGTCGATGGAGTTGAAGAAGTTGCCATTGCGAATTAAAATGCTACAACAAAATAAGGAAATATTAACATTCATTGTTTTAAAAAATATTTGTGAAAGCATGTTTAACAAGTTTTAACATTTATATAATGATCTCCCACTAAATTATATAAATGATTCCAAGACCCAAATTTTAAACAAAAATGAGCATCGTTTGGGCGAAACATCCCATAATCGTGTAAATTCGGTAAGTCAACGGTTGACTAATTTTACCTCTAGAACTCTTGTTTGACGAATTTCCTAAAATCCATCTACTAGCCCCGGAATACATGACCGTCTTATACCCCGTTGATTCCAACCAACTTTGGCATGTGATAACCGTTTACCACCTGTAGATACCTCATTTCTGCTCCTCCCGCAAGCCATCCGGTGATGATTGGGCCGCATGTTTGATACACGGAATGATTTATGACAATTCTTAAGTTTATCGTTAAGTGATAGCTCAAATACTTGTGTCTACCCCTTGGTCGTCGTCTATGCGCCATTCCCGGTCGTTTTGATAGTAATTAGAGTTCATTTGGAGTCCGGGTAAAAAACCGTCTTCATTTCTTAAAACCGTCAAATCCCGAGTCAAAAGCAATCTGCTTGTCTACCTAAGGTTAGGATGTCATAAAATGTTATGGGTATATCTCATTTTGAGTCCCATGTCACTTCTTTGGGCTAAGCTTAAAGTTTACATTACAACATATGCATTTCATTTAGTTAAAATGATAACCCGACCTTTAGGCCCGTTTTCTGAGGTGATATCGACTTTTTTGGGTCAGGCCTATTTCAAAGAAAGTTCTAGATCTTTCTTTTAGCTTTCTAACGCCACCAAAATCACCTTATTCCGAGTCTTGTAGAGAAAGGTATGCCTAAAATACGACATGCTGTCAAACGCGTTTTCTACGCGCAGAAAGAACCTACCCGGGAAAGGACGCAGTAAGTGTTGTGTCTCTTCCAAGGGACGCAGCACCTGCTGCGCCATTTCTCAGGGCTTTCTTTTTGTCCAAGTTTCCGTGTTTTAACCTAAGTCGGTTGTTTCCGGATCTTTCCTTCCGTAACCCTAATTCCTCCGTGTGATTAGTATAAAGAGGGAGCTTCGTTCCTCATATTTCTCACGCGAGTGTCCGCCCTTCTCTTCTCCCTTTGCATTCTAAGACTGTGCTCTTGCTTATTGGCGTCTACGTGCTTGAACTTTCGACCACGTAGGCTCGGATCCTTCTGAGTACCAGCCTCGTTTTGCATGACCGACCAATTTGACCAACTCCACTCAATCAACTTAATCAATTTAGTTTAATTCCTCTTAAGAGGGCACTTTCGTCGTACATTCGAGTCGAGCAATCACTAATCGTTAACTTAGTCAATCACGTTTCGTCAAACATGTAACTCTGAGGGTGTAAATCCTACTTTTATTATTGTATTTTATCTTTGTATTAATCATTGTAAGATTTACGTCGAAAACACGTTTAAAACCGATTTACAAAACCTTTTATCAAACTGTTTTTACGGATTAACGGGAGACAGATGTCCAGAAGAAACACAGCAACTGCTGCGCCTCTTCCTGAGGTTGCCGCAATTTCTGCTTTTCTTCTTCTTCCTTTGCTCTCTGTTACTTCGTCTTCTTTCTTTCGTCTTTCCGTCTTTTCCTCTTATTTCGTTCGCATAATAATTTTATTACGTAGTTCTTAATAATTTATCATCCTAATCCGACCTAGATCCCGAATAATCAATATTAGCGGGTTTTCGTCGTTAACATCAAACTCGGATTTTAGAGGCTCGATTCATTCATATCAAGTTTCTGAAATTCGACCTTTTGTATATGTTTTCATTACCGTCTATCACGTGTTTTCCATCTTTAATTTAACCGAATTTGTTTTCATTAACTTTAACTCGTTTATAATTCGCCGTAATTCGTTCATAATTCGTTTTAATTAGTTATAATCAGTTTTAATTCATGTTTCATTGCTTTTATGACTAAATTCATTAATATGCTAAATCACTTCTACTCGAGTTCTAATATCAATAATCGACCTTAAATTAACCAACGAACATTAACGAACCGCGAGTCTGAATTTCACAGTCAGAACCCAACTCAAGAACAGACGCAGGAAGTGTTGCGCCTCTTCCAGAGGACGCAGCAGATGCTGCGCCTGTTCTAAGTTGGCTTCTGCCTCTGAACTCTTCTCGTTTTGACGTAGGTTTTCTAATTAGGATTTTGATTAACTATTATTCTTATTATCACCATAATTTGACATATTTTCCATATAATTCGTATTTTCCATATTTACAACGTATTTTATTTTTATTAATTTATTTTAATTCATATTTTCCTTATTTTCCAAATTTCCTTATTTTCTAAATTTCCTTAATTTCCTTAATTTTTTCCAATTTTCTAACTGTCCTTATTTCATTTATTCTTTTCTTTTATTTCTAAAACTCTTTTGGGCATGTTTATGATGTAAATTCAAGTTTATTAATTGTAATTTATTTCTTTAGTTCATATTTATTTTGAATGATTTATTTACTTGTTCTTCACATGTAACTAATCTAACATTTACTTCGACCTTAATGAGTGCTAATTAATTGTTCATCGACTTAGTTTAATTCACATGCTAGGATTAAAATGTTGTTTGTTGCATTGCATGCATATAATCGACAACATATCAAGTATGAATAACTTCCCAAATCATTAGTAGAGGCCGCTATCGAGGCGGGTGGGATTAGGTGTTCATTAAAAGGACTTTATAATACGTACCCTCACCCCTTACTCCAGATCTCTGTGAACATCCATGTTCATTGGCATCCACGAGAGTCATTCTAGACATAGAATGATAAGGGTAACGAGTTCTTAGTGTCTGTGTCATTACTTTGTGTCTTGACATGACACGAGGTATTCGAACGATTCCAATTTTCCATAAAAATTGGTGGCGACTCCACAAATGCAAACACTTGTTTTCCCAAGCGACCCCGTGGGCCCCCCGTGTCCACAGTTTGGCGACTCCGATGGGGAGTAATAAACTTACGTGATGCCAAGGGTGAAACTTGAACAAGGTTAGGGAATAGTTTATATGAGACAGTTGTCGGTTTTTCATTACTCGATCTTCCTAGATCATTTTATACGACCTTCCTAGGCCCAACCCAACCCATTCAACCAATCGTCCCGTCTAGACGGTCCAAATTCTTATCTGGGCCTAAGGATGGATAGCGATTGACGTCAACCATACCGTGATGCTTACTCCTGTTTGTATCAAGGGCTTTCACTACTCGAGGAAATGGACTAGGAACCAACATTACTCTTATTTGGCACGGGCCTCTCCACAGACCAGGGTTTGATTGCTTGGTATGGCAACCCACCTTTTAAAACAAAACCCTTATAAATGCACTCAGCAAACCGTTATAATGCATGTATGAATGCTTGTATCATATACGTGATCACCATCTTGTAAACAAAACCATGACAAAATTTTGAAAAATAAAATCCTTTTCAAAATGTAAACATTTTCAAAACAGCGCAAAACAAAGCCGAAACTCTGTCCAAATATCGAGTCAAACTACGGGCCTAATACCCAATTGAAAACCTGTAAAAAAAAAACGTAAAAAAAAGTCCAAAATAAAAAACGAAAAAAAAAGAGTCCAAAAAAAAAATCCAAAAAAAACGAAAAACAAAAAACATAAACGTTTTAATCAAAATATTTTCAAACCATGTAAATGTAAATATGTAAATTTAATTGGGCTAAGTTGGAGTAAAAATTCAAACCGACTATATCCTAGTCAGAACTCTGTCGAGTCATAAACCCATCTTCCTTTACATTTTGGGTCTTTTCAAAATTCAAGTCAAGTTCTAAGGCGTCACGCCGTCATTTTGGACCCCTACCCCAATTCAGTTAGGATCTAAACATTTCCACACCTCGACTCACACACTCGAGGCTAACACTTCGAGTCATTCAAAAAATCCGTCTCTCGAATTCTCCTAATGACACGTTCGGTTTTGGAGTATCCCCGACAATAATGCGATCACAATTGTCGATAATGATGATCACATGTTTAAATCTCATATTTAAGAATACATGAGGGAAAGTAATACTTTACAGTCAACTGGTCTACACATATCGGTAATGATTGGCTGATTAGATTTTGACATTCATCGCATTAAATGCGGACCGGTGGTGATCGATTGAAACCACGAGGTCAACCTATAGGGTAATGCTCTTAATTGATTATTTAATTAATCGTATGCTGATACGAGTTAATTAAATTCCTTAAAATTGACGGATGATTTTGTGAGTAAATTTACGTGTCTTGTTGTAATTCGATTAAATAAGATACGGTTTAAGTAATCGAATCGCTTTATTACTTAGATTAAATTACTGTTTACGAAACAATTAATACAGATTGAATAATTTATTATAAATACAAGAAGTTGTAATTTATAATTCTATAAACCATTTTTGGTACAAGTAATTATGAATTATTGTTTACGAAATAATTTATACAGATTGAATAATTTATTA
Source organism: Silene latifolia (assembly GCF_048544455.1). Classification (NCBI taxonomy): domain Eukaryota; kingdom Viridiplantae; phylum Streptophyta; class Magnoliopsida; order Caryophyllales; family Caryophyllaceae; genus Silene; species Silene latifolia. The sequence goes on along the minus strand of NC_133538.1, from coordinate 14,682,319 downwards.
TAAATACAAGAAGTTGTAATTTATAATTCTATAAACCATTTTGGTACAAGTAATTATGAATTACTAGTTAATTTTTGTATGTGACATATTTTAATAATATGTTGATTTTTAATATGTTAAAAATACATTATATTGTCACACGTCATATAACATGTGACATTAGACAAAATTTACAATTGACAAAGATAAAATGGAACTCCATTTTATGATGGGTGTACCGAAAATGGGGTGGGTTAGGGTTTTAAATTATGTTGATTATTTTTAATTGAAAACACAATGATTACTCTATTATGTAGCCATGCAACCCTATAGCTTTTGAGAAGATCAACTTTTGTATGCATTGGCTCCAATAAATCCCACCCCCCAACCGGTTTTTCCACCTAGAGGAAGCCAAGGGATTCCTCCATAATTATTCACCACTTCTCTATTTTTCTAGTGTTAGAAAAATTACTATTCTCTACAATTTGTGAAATGAACTTAGAGAAAGAAACCTCACAAATACTCCTCTCTTGACCGAAATACAAGAGAACAAAAACACCATTTTTGTGTCAATTTTAAGTTAGATTTTAATTAATACTAGATCATATTAATTATAATCATTAAGGGTGTTGCTTTGGGTATAATTCCTTAGGAGAGATTCTTCACTTGAATCTTGTTCTTTCACCTTTGGAAAGCTCAAGAACTAGTAAGAAGGTGAACTTACTAGTGCCCATATTCCGAAATCATCAATGTAATAATTGATCTTCTCCTTATACTTGTAATTTTTTTGCATGCATAAGATCCGATTTCATTTTATGACTAAATTAAACTATCATACTATGCATATGTAAACATTTGAGATTAATGAATCCCTACAAGTGGTATCACAGCACAAGGTTGTTGCATGCAAAATCGGGTTTGTTTTTCCGAGTTAATTAGTTAACAAATAAAACTTGTTTTTTAGGATTTATGAAAATAAATCACGAAATAATTTTGCATGTTAAAAGTTTCTGGTCCTAAATGGATTTTAGGTCATATGGGATGATTTATGGATTTTATTGTTCATTATATATATTATTGGCATTAAAATGTGATTTTTATGAAGAAAATGTCATTTTTGGACGAAAAATAGTTAAACTTCGAATTTTTCAGTGATTTTTGGATATGTTTTCACATATATTATTTACTAGTTGCATGTTAAATTTCATAAGAAACTAAGTTATTTTGCATAAAATATGAATTTTATGAGTTTAAATCGAATTTAAAGGGTTTATTAGGTTAATATGAGTTATATTTCGAATCTGGTTATTAAAATTTTATATGTTGTCACATGCATTTTTACTCAGTGTTTGTAAAAATCTTAGACGTATAGAACTTCTTTTGCATGAATTATGAATTTTTGAGAAAAAATTCAATAAACAGTGACTTAAATTAGCCTATAATGCTAAAACATATTTTATGACTAAAGAAAAACGTCATATGTTGCATTTTATCCCACATTTCAGATCTAAAAGTGAAAAGTTGATTAAAATTAATTTTCTCATATTTTAATGATCATATTTAATAAAACCGATAAACCGCAACGATGTTTTTCTCGAAAACTTTTCGAAATTTTTAACCTAAGTTTTGAACATTATGAGTGTCATTGTATTTTTCCATAATTTTCATCAGTTTGAATTTCAAATTTTGAAATTATTATAATTTAATTTGGAGTTTATAATATAAAAATGTATTTTTGGGTCCATTATGAACAATATTAAGAAATCAAGTTGAATTATTGTCAAAATGTTAGTGAAGACTAAGTTTTGTGTCCTAAGATGGTTAGGGTAATTAACTTGTCGTAAATATGAATTTATGTAACATATTGTGATTTTAACAAGTTATAATCACGCAAATCCATAAAAACTGATAAAATATACGATATTGGCTCTTAAAAGGCGATTTAGCATAAAATTAAGCATGTTCATATATATTATAATGCTGCATTTTATTTATGATTGTCATATTTTTGATTTATATAATTGTTGAATTATGTAATTTTACTTAGTATGGCCTTAGTTTTTTAATTGGTATTACCCGAAATGCATGGGAATATCGATTCGGTTATAATTATTGTGATCTCGTATCACCGTTTTGTTGTTTAATAGATTTAATTTTTATTACAAATGTATAATAGGAAATTATGTTATATTTTAATTATTACTTGTAATTCCGGAGATCCTTGAAGACGGTGCCATTTGGAAAGGCGTTCCGACAAGACGGTGTTGCCTTGGAATGCGTGCCAAGTGAAGTTCTAGGGACCAATGGAGTTGGTTTCCGAATTTATAATAGTTAATTAAATTTTCTTTTTAGGAAGGCCATACTAGGATATTATATTTATGCTTTCCATTTTCTTTATATGTTTGCATGCATCGCTAAATCGCCATAACTAAACATGCATTTTATTTAATCGAGTCATCGACCGTGTCAATTATAATTATCGTAGTTCACCGCTTTAGTTCAGTTAAAACGTGATAGATAATAAATTGACATGACCTCTCGCTAAATCAATAATTGAGAATTAGCCTTACCAAATAGTAGAAACCATGAATCCCAATTTCATAAGGGAGTTAATCCGGCTTCACCGTAATACAAACCTTGTTACATTGGGTAAGTGAGTTGTAAAAAGTTATTACATCGAAATTTGGATTGAGCTCAACGGAAGTATTCGTGACCGTAGTCGCATGTGTTCCGGGCTAAAGATAAATATTAGAGTAATTTTATCGACCGAGAGTTCTAGAAGTAGAATCGATTAAAGAGTTAATCCACCGAGTTATATTGATAAGGGATGAATCGGCTCACCGTGTCCGAGTTAATATGAATTTGGATCTTGGAATCATTTATCATAGATGGGTGGAGGTCACTATGTAAATGCTTTACTTGTTAAATTATTTACAAGTATAATTATAACGATAAATGTTTGTTATCATTATTCCGTTATCATATTGTTCTATTTCTTTACCTCAATTTTATACGATATCATTTCGATTTTAGTTCAAAATATCCATTAAAACATCGTAACTAAAGACAAAATTTTGAATTTTCTTCAAAAACCTCATATTAACCATTGCAAGGATCTCTTGTGAAGAGTATAGATAAAATTTATTCATGATCAAAAGGGTTTTTTATTCTTGACTAACATATCTACTTACAATATATTATTTTTCATGTGCTTAATCGAATTAAGTACTTTGAAATGTTAAATCATTTTGGTAATTAGATTTGTTAGAAATCAAAATTGACCAAAATACCGCAACCACTTCAATGAAAGTTTTAAGACTAAACGAATGAATTGAAGAGTAGTCTTCATGAAATTCAATTTTTCTTCTCTAAGAAAAGACTCATTGAAATGAGTGGGAGCATTCTCTTAACCGTTAAGAAAAGGACGAGGTTTAAAGATGTAAAATTAGAATGGAATTGATACAAGGTAATGGTAAAAGTTAAGTTATCGAGAATAACGATACTAAACCTATCAATTCCGACCTATAAAGTTTCCATTTTGGAAGTGTTGGACACTAGAAAGGAAACTACCCAAAATTATTGAAAGAATAACCAAATTAGTTGAGGGACATCTAATGAGACTTTCTTCTCTAAATGTTTATTTGATTGCCATAAATTTTGCTAGTACTACTTCGTCATTATTAGAAACCGATGGTGGTTTTCATCATTGTATTTGATACATAGGATGATTAGAATATGACGACTAGCAACAAATGATGTCGAGAGATAGAGTCATTGTGTACTCAATCTAGTCTTGGGTTTATAGTTGTACCTTAATTATGACCATTAAGTACATAAAATCCAAATAAGAATATAATTTTGTTACGATACAAAAGAGGTTCCGCTTTTGTGACCCAATACACCACGTTTTGATGTATGGCTAGCCCATTATCAAGGTGATTATATTCTAAACCAAGCTAGAATGATATATCATGTAGATGATGCAAGACTCAAATTGGTAACCTAAGATTAAACTTTAAATTCTGGAATGATGAACGCAAAGAGTTAACGAGTACTCTTGGAACCATTAGATTGTTAATCTTATGGTATATGCATATCTTGTATTCAATGCAAGATGTCTCGTGCCTTTTGGTTGAAAAGGAGATCGAGGATGTAAATCATTGATCCAGAATAGGTTGATCATTTTCTTTTACCAACGATTTAAGTTGACACTAATGTGTTCACTTAATAAGGTAAAAAGAGAAATCTTTGAAGAAGTAATGGGCCCAAAGGTGCACACCCATCTTATTGGGTTGTATTACGACCGTGGTGGGCCAGGTTGTTATAAATGGTATCAGAGAAACCCTGCGACCGTGTGGTGAGCTCGTGGTCGGGAGTACCCGGGTCACACACCTAGTGGGGGGAAGATTCTGGGCTTGGCTACGGTCAAGTTGGAGGCACAACGAGGACGTTGTGTTCTTTAAGTGGGGGAGATTGTAACACCCCAAGTTATTGAGAGTAAGGTTGTAATCCCCCTATAAAACTAGTACAAAACAGTGGCGGAATCACTGTCGAACGGGATTAATAACACAGTGATAAAAGTCTAACTGATAAAAATTGAGAATATAAAATTCTCAATTATGAAGATTTGCAAAGCTCGGTCAAATACAAATGCCACTTTCCTAGAAAAAGGGCTAAAACAAAAATCCTCAAAGTGTTTAACTGAAAACATAAAGGAGCAGTAGGATCTTGGACTACTCGCTAGCTCTCACACCGATATCCCATCCATAAGAATACTGTCATGTTATAAACATAACGACCCACGGTCGATGGGGAGTAACTAGACGTTCTCCCAGCCATGTTACACAATATAAATGGTATAGAAGAAATAATATATCAAAATAGATTGAAGTATTATAACAAAAGTAATTAAAATATGATATCAAAATTACGATCAGAACAAATCGTCTTTGCATGCTTATGACAAAATTCCTCAAACAACAGAATGGAAATAATATAGTTCAGGCTTAGATTTTAACATGCTGGCAATACTGCTAAAAACCGTAGACCCTGCTCAGCCTACCATGTGCTAATTGTTGGGGACCCTGCTCAGTCAACCCACTAGTCACAAACCATAACGGAACCCTGCTTAGCCCCGGTCTAAGTACATGTACATGACTCTACGACAATCTGTACCAACGGAACCCTGCTCAGCCCCGGGGTAACAAATCAAATGGTGGTAAGAAAATAGTATACCTCAGTTTATTATTCCTTGCCTTCCCTCCAAATATTCCAAACTCAAAAATACCCAAAAGGTAGTATCTTATTTCAAGGTTTGTAAGTGAACTACTCTTTTATTATCTCGAGTGAAAACTTTAACTGTATAATTATAAGGTATAAAATGATTTCGAAATTTACATATGATAAAGCTACTGCTTTATACTTTAAATCAAGTCTAAATGAAAGTACTTTATGAAGATATGTATTATTTAGGCCTTTATTGAGACTTAGTCATAAAAACAGTTTTACAAAAGCAGAAACTTGACCTTACGGTAAAATTCATAATTAAATATATAAAAATAGAAATGATGCAAGGTCAATTTTCATGGTTTCCAGAAGGTTTTAGCTACAACTTTTATTCTTTGATAAACTTGTAATGACGAAAGTAGCAGGGGTATATAAATTGATTTGCAGAATCAGTCATAAAATGATAACCAGAATGTCTTAATTTATAAATCGACTTTTAGAATATATTTTGAGGTAAATTAAAAGTTTACAGTATACTAGACATCCTAAAGTTTATTCATGAAAAATATGAGCTTATGTTTCGAAGGATAAATATGTTTTTCAAATTAAACTTTGAGCTAAAGACAGAATTGTTGTATTCTGGATAGATGTTCACAAATATTTGCTTCTGATCAAACCACACGTCCAAATGTTATGAAATTTTTTTGTGTAGATCCTAGACTTGAAAATAACAGGATTTTATTCACAACATTTTTAAATATTCGAAATATAAACAGGGGATATAAATTTTACAAACAGGTATCGAATCGTTTTATCAATTGACTCGGTTTTGACTAAAACTTCCAATTTACTTTAAATTACGAAATGAAGGTTTCGAGGGCTAAAAATTTAACACAACCTTAATATATAATGTCTCAGCCTTATATTAAAATTTCATAAATTGTTAATTAGTATAAGTATTTTAAAACTAATTAAAACAGTCCAAGTATACTATATTTGCAAGAATTGCAACAATAATGTAAAATACGAAATAAATACTTTAAATGCAAAACAATTACTATAAAAATTCATGGTGACTTATAATATGTCAAATGTTCCAGAAAAGTAATTTATAGCCATTTTACTCATAATTTCGAAATTAGTTATTATCAATTTATAGTCCAAATTATTAGTAAGTCCTCTAAATGTCAAAGTTCTTAATACAAGCAACTACAACAAATATATGGTAACACCGAGTAACGTCCTTTGTTACCTTAGTTGTCAAGGTCCGAGTCGATTAAATACTCGTCTTCTTCGGAGTCTTCTTGATAACCTATAAAATAAAAACACATATGGTATATTGCTCCATATGTCACGATTAAGTATATGAAATAAAACTATGATGACTATAAAACTACCTTGACTATTATTATTACTATTCTTACCAAAGAAGAGATTACCAATAACAATTAGAGTTTTGAAGGAAAGGAATAGGATGAATTCTCTTGATATGTTTCTCCTAAAATTATGGTGGAAAACAAGCTTGTAAACTAGTAAAAAGAGTAGAAGAATTGATTCAAATTGCAAGAGCTTTGAAGTATGAATTGTAGTAGTTTGTACGTAAGAAATGAAGAGGAAAATGGAGTCCTTTAAATAGAGCAAGTGACCAGCCAAAGCAAGGGACAACAAGGCACAATTATTGGTAAATTTCACCCAAAGAATAAAATAAGGAAGCTATGAAGACAAGGGGCCGAACTATGGTATAGATTAGGGTTGTTTTTGCAATAAAATAAAATGTAGGAGGCAAGCTAGATGGCCTCTAAAATCTGGTGGGTGTATTATGTAGGGATCACTTTGATCTTATAATATATGTATAAGACAATTACAAAATATTACGGGTTTGACGGAATTAAATTCCGAGTCAAAAAGGATAAATTACGCATCAAGAGCGAACACCGATTATAAAACGAATTTAATTAAATAATTAAATCAAATCCGTACTTGAAGGATTAAAATTACATCTCATAATTTAAAAGTGAAAAAAAAATGAGATTAGAAAATTTGCGGGTGTTACAACCTCCCCCACTAAGAAAAAGTTTCGTCCCCGAAACTTGAAAGGAGTTAAAGAGTGTTGATAGGGAAACGAGATTACCTTAATCGAAGAGGTGAGGGTGCTTAATGCGCATAGAAGATTCGGTCTCCCAAGTCTCCTCCTCGAAGCGGTTGCAACGCCAGAGAATCTTCACTAAAGGCACCACTTTATTTCTAAGGCGTTTTTCCTTCCTATCAGTTATCCGGATCGGTCTCTCCTCATAGGTCAGGTCTGGTTCGATCTCTAAAACTTCTGGTTCGATCACATGCGCGGGGTCACTAACGTACTTCCTTAGCTGGGATACATGGAACACGTCGTGAGTCTTACCCATCGAAGCGGGTAGCTTGAGCTTGTAAGCCACTTCGCCCACTCTCTCAACGATCGGATATGGTCCTATGAACTTAGGACTAAGCTTGCCTTTAATTCCAAACCGTTTCACTCCTTTCATTGGAGACACCTTCAGGAAAACCAAATCACTAACCTCGAACTCCAAAGGTCGACGGCGAACATCGGCATAAGACTTCTGACGATCCTGGGCAGCTTTCATACGGATGAATCAATCGAACTCGATCGATAGTGGCGGCAATCACATCGGTCCAAGGGCCAACACATCTCCGAGTTCATCCCAACACACGGGGCTACGCAACGACGTCCGTAAAGAGCCTCAAAAGGAGCCATCTTGATTGAAGCGTGATAACTGTTGTTATATGAAAACTCAACCAAAGGTAGATGTCTCTCCCGGTTTCCTGAAAATCCAAAGCGCAGCACGGAGCATATCCTCCAAGGTTTGGATTGTTCTCTCGGATTGACCATCGATGCAAAGCATGAAAAGCAAGCGGTGCTCATCAGACAACCGGGTACCTAAAGCCTTTTGCGAGCCTTCGAACTTAGAACAGAACCTCGGATCACGATCGGATACTATCTCCAAGGGAACACCATGATGTCGTACCACCTCGGCAACGTAGGTCTCAGCAAGTCGCTCCAAACTCCAAGTATCGCGAATCGGGATGAAGCGAGCACTCTTGGTTAAACGATCCACCACAACCCAAATACCATTCCTACCAGATACAGTCCTCGGTAGGGTCATTACGAAATCCATAGCCACACACTGCCATTTCCATTCGGGAATTGGTAGTGGTTGCAACAAACCTCCAGGTCTCTTATGCTCAAACTTGACACGTTGACAAGTCATGCATCTACTCACATAAGCAGCAGTCTCATCTCTCATATGCGGCCACCAGAAGTGAAGCCTTAGGTCCTTGTACATCTTGTCGCCACCAGGATGCACTGAGAAAGGAGTTTTATGAGCCTCATCGAAAATCTTCTTTCTCAAATCATCATCCTTAGGTACAACCCAACGACCCTTAAACTTCAAAGCTCCACTGGAGTCATTCACCAACTCAATCCAGCGTCTCTGTCTTGCGTTCAAATCCTTTTGCGTGAAAATATGACGCAGGCTCTTGTGATCAGTGTGAACCTTACACTTCACACCATACAAGTAATGACGCCAAATCTTAAGAGCATGAACCACAGCAGCTAACTCCAAGTCGTGGGTAGGGTAGTTTACTTCGTGAACCTTCAACTGCCTAGATGCATAGGCGATCACCTTACCTTCTTGCATTAGCACACAGCCTAACCCATGCTTAGAAGCATCACAGAACACATTAAAGCCAACACCGTCTTCAGGCAAAGTTAGCACGGTGCGAAGTAAGACGCTCTTGAGCTCTTGGAACGCCTTTTCGCAAGCCTCGGACCATAGAAACTTGGATTCTTTTTTTAGAAGTTGAGTCATCGGACGGGCTAACTTGGAAAAATCCTTAACAAACCTTCTATAATAGCCTGCAAGACCCAAGAAACTACGAATCTCACCAACATTAGATGGACTAGACCAATCAGAGATAGCAGAAATCTTTGCAGGATCCACCTTAATTCCTTCCTTCGAGATAATATGGCCAAGAAAAGCTACCTCGGAGAGCCAAAACTCACATTTCGAATACTTTGCATACCACTTACGCTTTTGCGGGATGCCCAGAACAATCCTCGGATGTTCAACATGTTCGCTTCAGGACTTAGAGTAGACCAGAATATCATCGATGAAGACCACCACACACTTGTCAAGGAATTCTTGGAAGGTACGATTCATCTGATCCATAAACACCGCAGGGGCGTTGGTTAAACCGAAAGGCATAACCTTGAACTCATAGTGACCATACCTTGAGCAAAAGGCGGTCTTATGAATATCGGACTCTCGTACAGGGATCTGATGGTAGCCAGATCTCAGATCGATCTTAGAGAAGACGGAAGCGCCCTTCAACCGATCAAAAGGTCATCGATACGGGGTAGAGGGTACTTGTTCTTATCGTAACACGGTTAAGCTCTCGGTAGTCGATGCACAACCGCATAGAACCATCCTTCTTCTTCACAAAGAGGACAGGGGCACCCCAAGCCGAGGAGCTAGGGCGGATAAAGTCCTTCTCGATCATCTCATCCAACTGCTTCCGCAGTTCCTGTAACTCAGCAGGGGCCATACGATACGGGGCTTTAGCAATCGGACCAGTACCAGGCACCAGATCGATAGAGAACTCAACATCTCGCTCGGGAGGAATACCAGGTAAGTCTTCGGGAAAAACATCGGGGTACTCGTTCACGATACGAACCTCCTTAAGCTCGGGTAACTCGGAGATGAAGAAACAGAGCATAGAAACACTTGACAACCCTTCCTTTGTAGACTCATCAGTTTCAAGGCAGAAACGATCTTTATACCCTCCTGACGTCTACCACCATGGTGGGTAACTCGGCTACCGCAGGGACTCTTCAAGGAAATCTTCTGATCTCGACACTGGAAACGAGCGTCATAAAGGGCTAGCCAATCTATACCAAGGATCACATCGAACTCACCCAGAGGGAAGTCCAAAAGAGTGGTGGGAAAGACCTCACCAGCGATGAGAATAGGCACGTCAACATATGCCTTAACACAAGATATAGCTTCACCAGAAGGTAAAGATATGGGAACGGGCTCAGCAGGAATGGATACCAGGGATGCTTTTTCAGCGAATTTAGAGGATATGACGGATATAGATGCACCGGTGTCAAACGAGAATAAAAGCATGCGTCCGAAACAAGGTACGTACCGGTAATCACATCCGGGTTAGCCTCGGCATCGGCTCGGCTCGGCCAAAGACAAATATACGACCTTTACGACGAGCAAAGCACCTCCGTCTTTGCGGTCGTGGCGGCGCAGCTAGTCTTAACAATTGATGTACCAAGTATCATTCTTCGGGCATCTGTTAGCTTTATGACCGGTTCATTGCACTTGAAGCGAGACAATAGGGTCACCACCACAAGTAAGCCCAGGATGATAAGGGTCACCGCAAGAATAGCAAACGGCATCCTTCTTCACGAAGTCTTTCTTCTCATCAGTCTTCTTCCAGGCAGGTCGGGAGGTAAAGTGAGGTTTCTTAGGTCCAGAACCTCCAGGAGATTTATTCCTCTTGGGAGCAGAATAAGTAGGAGAAGAAAAAGGCCTCTTACGAGATGGTACATTAACGGGGAGCCTCCTCCTTGATTCGAGCTAAGGATCTCTCATTTAGCAAGGCGACATTGTAGATCTTCTCTACGGTATCCAGGTCTTTAGGCATCAAATGAGTGACCTCGCCTTTCGACTTCTGCGATAATAGAAAACCCTTCGGGCCTCATCGGGGAGCGGCTCCTCGGCCAAAGTGCGCAAGTCTATTGAAAAGGTCGGTGAAGTCTTGGTGATAGGTTTCCCGCTTGCATTCCATGAACTCTTCGATCTTAGGTGTTTTAGTTCTTGGGGTAAAATCTTCTCTCAAGCATGGTGACGAATTCGGTCCATCCGAACCCAGGTGCTAGTGCGGCTGCGGAACCAACAATCCTCCACCAATGGTCGGCTTCTCCTTGCAGATAATGGACGGCCGGAGTTCACCATGTCTTTGGTTTGGGACTCGCAGATTTCAAACTGTCGCTCCATCTGTCTGATCCACAGCCTTAGAGCCTCAGGGTCAATGACACCCTTGAAGAAGGTCAATCTGCTCTTCGCCATCTGTCCGGCAGCTCGGGAAAAACTGAACTCTCGCTGTCCACCGTTTCCTCTACCGCGTGGGGCCAAGTCTTCGATCCTGTTGGTCAGGTGATTAAGCGAGTTGATGATCGCTTGGTTGATTGCTGTCTGATCCGGAATCTCTTCCTGTTGACATCCACGTCCACGTCCACGTCCGCGTCCGACCATCTTAAAAGAACGTTAACACTTAGTCAATGCTAAGCACTGATTTGCAAAAACAGATAAACTAGCATCCAAGTCCTTATTGGTTTCTACCCATCTCTCACTAAATTATTTATTAGGCATAATCCTACAGATCAATGTGTGAGCGTCGGGAGCGCGATGCTCGATACCAACTGTAATCCCCTATAAAACTAGTACAAAACAGTGGCGGAATCACTGTCGAACGGGATTAATAACACAGTGATAAAAGTCTAACTGATAAAAATTGAGAATATAAAATTCTCAATTATGAAGATTTGCAAAGCTCGGTCAAATACAAATGCCACTTTCCTAGAAAAAGGGCTAAAACAAAAATCCTCAAAGTGTTTAACTGAAAACATAAAGGAACAGTAGGATCTTCGGACTACTCGCTAGCTCTCTCACACCGATATCCCATCCATAAGAATACCTGTCATGTTATAAACATAAATGACCCACGATCGATGGGGAGTAACTAGACGTTCTCCCACCATGTTACACAATATAAATGGTATAGAAGAAATAATATATCAAAATAGATTGAAGTATTATAACAAAAGTAATTAAAATATGATATCAAAATTACGATCGTAACAAATCGTCTTCGCATGCTTAACAACAAAATTCCTCAAACAACGAGAATGGAAATAATATAGTTCGGGCTTAGATTTTAACATCTTGGCAATCTTCGCTAAAAACCGTAGACCCTGCTCAGCCTACCATGTGCTAATTGTTGGGGACCCTGCAACAAAGTCAACCCACTAGTCACAAACCATAACGGAACCCCGCTTAGCCCCGGTCTAAGTACATGTACATGACTCTACGACAATCTGTACCAACGGAACCCCTCGGCCAGGGGTAACAAATCAAATGGTGGTAAGAAAATAGTATACCTCAGTTTATTATTCCTTGCCTTCCCTCCAAATATTCCAAACTCAAAAATACCCAAAAGGTAGTATCTTATTTCAAGGTTTGTAAGTGAACTACTCTTTTATTATCTCGAGTGAAAACTTTAACTGTATAATTATAAGGTATAAAATGATTTCGAAATTTACATATGATAAAGCTACTGCTTTATACTTTAAATCAAGTCTAAATGAAAGTACTTTATGAAGATATGTATTATTTAGGCCTTTATTGAGACTTAGTCATAAAAACAGTTTTACAAAACAGGAAACGACCTTTACGGTAAAATTCATAATTAAATATATAAAAATAGAAATGATGCAAGGTCAATTTTCATGGTTTCCAGAAGGTTTTAGCTACAACTTTTATTCTTTGATAAACTTGTAATGACGAAAGTAGCAGGGGTATATAAATTGATTTGCGAATCGGTCATAAAATGATAACGAGAATGTCTTAATTTATAAATCGACTTTTAGAATATATTTTGAGGTAAATTAAAAGTTTACAGTATACTAGACATCCTAAAGTTTATTCATGAAAAATATGAGCTTATGTTTCGAAGGATAAATATGTTTTTCAAATTAAACTTTGAGCTAAAGATTTAATTGTTGTATTCGGATAGATGTTCACAAATATTTGCTTCGATCAAACCACACGTCCAAATGTTATGAAATTTTTTTGTGTAGATCCTAGACTTGAAAATAACAGGATTTTATTCACAACATTTTTAAATATTCGAAATATAAACAGGGGATATAAATTTTACAAACAGATATCGAGAATCGTTTATCAATTGACTCGGTTTTGACTAAAACTTCCAATTTACTTTAAATTACGAAATGAAGGTTTCGAGGGCTAAAAATTTAACACAACCTTAATATATAATGTCTCAGCCTTATATTAAAATTTCATAAATTGTTAATTAGTATAAGTATTTTAAAACTAATTAAAACAGTCCAAGTATACTATATTTGCAAGAATTGCAACAATAATGTAAAATACGAAATAAATACTTTAAATGCAAAACAATTACTATAAAAATTCATGGTGACTTATAATATGTCAAATGTTCCAGAAAAGTAATTTATAGCCATTTTACTCATAATTTCGAAATTAGTTATTATCAATTTATAGTCCAAATTATTAGTAAGTCCTCTAAATGTCAAAGTTCTTAATACAAGCAACTACAACAAATATATGGTAACACCGAGTAACGTCCTTTGTTACCTTAGTTGTCAAGGTCCGAGTCGATTAAATACTCGTCTTCTTCGGAGTCTTCTTGATAACCTATAAAATAAAAACACATATGGTATATTGCTCCATATGTCACGATTAAGTATATGAAATAAAACTATGATGACTATAAAACTACCTTGACTATTATTATTACTATTCTTACAAAAGAAGAGATTACCAATAACAATTAGAGTTTTGAAGGAAAGGAATAGGATGAATTCTCTTGATATGTTTCTCCTAAAATTATGGTGGAAAACAAGCTTGTAAACTAGTAAAAAGAGTAGAAGAATTGATTCAAATTGCAAGAGCTTTGAAGTATGAATTGTAGTAGTTTGTACGTAAGAAATGAAGAGGAAAATGGAGTCCTTTAAATAGAGCAAGTGACCAGCCAAAGCAAGGGACAACAAGGCACAATTATTGGTAAATTTCACCCAAAGAATAAAATAAGGAAGCTATGAAGACAAGGGGCCGAACTATGGTATAGATTAGGGTTGTTTTTGCAATAAAATAAAATGTAGGAGGCAAGCTAGATGGCCTCTAAAATCTGGTGGGTGTATTATGTAGGGATCACTTTGATCTTATAATATATGTATAAGACAATTACAAAATATTACGGGTTTGACGGAATTAAATTCCGAGTCAAAAAGGATAAATTACGCATCAAGAGCGAACACCGATTATAAAACGAATTTAATTAAATAATTAAATCAAATCCGTACTTGAAGGATTAAAATTACATCTCATAATTTAAAAGTGAAAAAAAAATGAGATTAGAAAATTTGCGGGTGTTACAAAGGTTGTCCCACAATGAGGAATTGAGGAGGTTGTTATATGTTTATAAGGGATTCCACCCACCACTTAGTAACAAGACCTTCTGCTTTTGGGCTTAAGTGAGGACAAGTAATGAGCCCAAAGGTACACACCCATCTTATTGGGTTGTGTTACGACCGTGGTGGGTCGGGTTGTTATATATAGTATCACAAGTTAATCTCTCTTAGCACGCATTATGGGATAAGGTGTGGTTAAATGAAGATATCAAACCTTATTCGATATGGTTTGGACTTTAATCAAGTTACTTTGAGTTACTTGATCCTTTTGGGGATTTTATCATTTTGTCTAAATTATTTTTCCACTAAATCTAAAACGATTCATATGAGATATGAATACGTAGGGTATCATGCTTGTAAGTTTTCACAAGAAACAAATGCTCATTTTTCCTTACAATAATCACGAGTACAACGGGTTTGTGGCTCGTGAAGCTGTCTTTCTAGAATACAAGTTTATTTTTAGAAGACAGAGTGGGAGAAAATATTCAAGAGCCACAAAAGAATTGTGTCAAAATTGTATGTCGCAAGAAACTGGTCTTTCTTGGCCACATGACGTTGTTTCTTCAAAACCTACGAGGTTGAACTCATCACTTGTTGAAGATGATGAATTCATGTTACTTTTAGAAAGTAAAGAGCTTGCAACTTACAAAGAAATTGTTTGACTCTAGTTACTTCTGGAAAGTAATAAACATATGACTTACATAAGAGTGTTTAAGTCACTACTCAATACAAGGCTTAGAGCCATGAAAATCCGAAATAAATTCCAAGTGGAATTGTTGGATATCAAAGGAAGATATCAAAGCTTAATTAGTTGCAAAGTGTTTTGCACTATTCGGATCATCTTAGGGATTGTGTTTCATTATGATGATATATATATATATATATATATATATATATATATATATATATATATATATATATATATATATATAGCGAGTGAATCTAAAACCCATTTCTTCTTTAAAGAAGGAATGTATTCGATACATGTCATGTGTTTTATAGATTCTTACAATCCTAAGACAATGTGCAACTTAAGATATAGTCTTAAGTAGGACGTCAATGAGTTGGAGTTAATGTTTTGATCATGTTATAAAACTTTTCTCGATGGGTTGAGAAGTTGTGTTTATACATGAAGTTAGTGGAAGTTACTGAAATTTTGATTAATCTTATATGTGGATGACATATTGATCATTGGGAATGATTTAAGACTTTTGGAGTAATATAATACATCTTTAATATATCGATTTATGGAGATAAATCCATATGATGTTAGCATCAAATAAGAATTCTTATGTTGGTAAGATTCATGACTAGTTCAATCGAGTTGAACATTTTGATTTATTTTATTTGCTTCCGCTGCCGGATCAATTAAATAAGAAATGATGTATGACACTTCATATACCTTTAGTATGATGAATTGTTTCAAATCTAATTTAAGTAATAGTTACCATGTAGCCATTCAAATCACTCTTAAATGTTTGAAGAAGCATTAAGGATGTAAAGTTAGGTGTTTTTTATGCAATTCACTAATTTGTCTAAGGGCTTACACTAATGACTGTTGAGATTGTATAAGGTTTCGGACAAAAACCGTATTCAAAACACCTAAAGATGGTTAAAGAACCATTGTGGCTATGTTATTTAAGAAATGGATTTGTTAGAATCGTTCTAGGCAATAAAGAACAATAAGAGATGCTTACAAGTTACAACGGAAATTGAGTACACTTGCAATCATGAGATGTGCGAGAGGGATGGGTCCCGTACACTGTGAAAACAGTGGGAGCTATTCTAAGACTAGAGAGCTTATGTCTAGATTGGATCTAGACACATACTCAGAAAGTTTTGAAATGCAAATATATACATTACAAAGTTAAACGAGTATGTAGTAAGGTTAAGTAAGGTACAACAAGTTGATAAAACCTACTAACCAAAGCCTTCTCATAGGCTTAAACATGATGAGTCATGTCATTTCAATTGGATTGAGATGTACAACTACATACATGATCAAATTGGATTATATGAATATGAAGTAGTAATCAGGTATTGACTATTCATATGTGATAATCACATTTGTCGTTCGAGTTTTTACTTTAAAAACTCTTTTATTACTTTGTTACATCCAAATGGGTTGTAGAGACAATGATTGAACACCATTAAAGTGAGCGAGGATTAAACATAGTAATCGCCCATAGTCACTTACATGAGGTGACTACTCGAAGTGACTAGAGTGTGATGCGATTGATGGTTAGTTCAAGTGCCATAGAGTCATAAGAGATGACTAGTCGATCACATAGGCAGACTGTTAGGAACACTTTGTCGGGCCTAATGACCGCTTATAGAGTTCTGGCAAATTTATATAGCCTGGTCGTGGCAAGAGCTACTATAGTATTCTAATGAGTCGATTCTTTTGACTAAAGACTGTTCGCCTAAGGTGGCACAGTTTCTGAGTAACTTTAAATTATGATCCTACGACCTTCGTGAATGGGGTTAAAGGGCTTATTTTGGGTCATGATGAGCTGTGGCTAGTCGAAGGGAATAGTGCGATAAGAATTGTCCACCCCTTTGTCAGGGTTAAAACAATATCTCAGGGCCACTCGAGGAGTAATGAACTGGAAATGCGTGGCCACGCTCGGAAGGTATCTATGGTAGATAATTCCGGTCAATCAGTTATTCTCCAGATCGAGGAAACCACTCTCGATATGATCACTTGCAAGTACGACCCAAAAGACACCTTGCATTGAGTGGGAGATAGAAATAGGACAAGAGAATTGGTGTCGCACACTTGTCGAGGACAAGTGGGAGATTGTTGGAGTGTCCCCGACAATAATGCGATCACAATTATCGATCATGATGATCACATGTTTAAATCTCATATTTAAGAATACATAAGGGAAAGTAATACTTTACAGTCAACTGGTCCACACATATCGGTAATGATTGGCGGACTAGAGTTTGACATTACTGTCATACGACGGTGGTGATCAGTTGATACCCTGAGGTCATACCTATAGGGTAATGCTCTTAATTGAATATTTAATTAATCGTATGCCGATACGAGTTAATTAAATTCCTTAAAATTGACGGATGATTTTGTGAGTAAATTTACGTGTCTTGTTGTAATTCGATTAAATAAGATACGGTCTAAGTAATCGAATCGTTTTATTACTTAGTTTAAATTATTGTTTACGAAACAATTAATACAGATTGAATAATTTATTATAAATACGAGAAGTTGTAATTTATAATTCTATAAACCATTTTTGGTACAAGTAATTATGAATTATTGTTTACGAAACAATTTATACAGATTGAATAATTTATTATAAATACAAGAAGTTGTAATTTATAATTCTATAAACCATTTTTGGTACAAGTAATTATGAATTACTAGTTAATTTTTGTATGTGACATATTTTATTAATATGTTGATTTTTAATATGTTAAAAATACATTATATTGTCACATGTCATGTAACATGTGACATTAGACAAAATTGACGATTGACAAAGATAAAATGGAACTCCATTTTATGATGGGTGTACCGAAAATGGGGTGGGTTAGGGTTTTAAATTGTGTTGATTATTTTTAATTGAAAACACAATGATTACTCTAGTATATAGCCATGCAACCCTATAACTTTTGAGAAGATCAACTTTTGCATGCATTGGCTCCCATAAATCCCACCCCCAACCGGTTTTTCCACCTAGAGGAAGCCAAGGGATTCCTCTATAATTATTCACCACTTCTTTATTTTTCAAGTGTTAGAAAAATTACTATTCTCTACAATTTGTGAAATGAACTTAGAGAAAGAAACTTCACAAATACTCCTCTCTTGACCGAAATACAAGAGAACAAAAACACCATTTTTTTGTCAATTTTAAGTTAGATTTTAATTAATACTAGATCATATTAATTATAATCATTAAGGGTGTTGCTTTGGGTATAATTCCTTAGGAAAGATTCTCCACTTAAATCTTGTTCTTCCACCTTTGGAAAGCTCAAGAACTAGTAAGAAGTTGAACTTATTAGTGCCCATATTCCGAAATCATCAATGTAAGAATTGATCTTCTCCTTATACTTGTAATTGTTTTGCATGCATAAGATCCGATTTAATTTTATGACTAAATTAAACTATCATACTATGAATATGTAAACATTTGAGATTAATGAATCCCTACTTTTGGGACACACATACCCAAACCTTGAGTCATGTCTTAAAACACACGTCTTAGAATCAACACGTGTCATCAATCCCGTCAATCAAGTCAACCACATAAATGTCACTCTGTCAAAGTCAACAATCGAGTCTAAGATCAAATTCAAACACCGTGAGTTCAAACACGATAAGTCACTCACGACATTTCATGGATTCGCAAGTCAAGAGTCTAGTTATCTCGTCTCGTCCTCATATGTTTTCCTTTGTATATCCTTTATTTGTCGCCTTAGTATGCGTGATCCCATGTCAAATCAAGTTGTAACGCGCGTTATTTTCTTCTCGGTAGGAATTCTGCAATTTCCAATGAAAATGTTCAAGAACGTTTATCTGTCGTCGTCGAAGAACTAAGTACTATAGTCATTAAGCTTCAAGCCACCGTCGAAGACTTGATCACTCGTGTCATCAATATGGAAAACAAGGTAGACATGATGAAACCTTTACCATTTTCTTGTGCCCCAAGGCCAGGTCATAGCTTCAACACAACTCACCCATCTAAGAAGGCCAATGAAGACAAGGGAGTCAACCTCTTGGAAACTCCACCCAGAAGGCCGGGACGAGCTCCTAGGGAATTCCTTAACCTCGGAACCACATATGAAGTAGCTCTACAAAGACTGGTTTCCCAAGGAAAACTTCATCCAATTGGTCCAACCCCAGACCCTGAAAAGATATTCCCTAGGTGGAAGGGCAATTCATATTGTCAGTACCATCGAGGTAGGGGACATGATACGGAGGAATGCTTTTGTCTAAAGCATATTATTCAGGATATGATCGAGGATGGCAAGCTTCCTGTGCCACCTTCCGTCAAGCAATCCAAGAAGACCGAACCTCTTGGGTCTAATATCATTAAACATGACCATTAAGAATCATTCCTAGACTGTTCTCACCTCCTCGCTCCTCATGATAGCAAAGAGATCAATGTCCTTGAAGATGACGATATCCAAAGTGGAATGCTCATGCTTTCCATTACCTTCAACAATAAATTTTCCAAGATAAGAGGAGCCATTGATAGCCTAAACTCTCGACTTTCCAATATGGAGAACCAGTTTGCTGAAATTGATAAGAAGTTTGATGCCCAACCTCTGAATATGAAAAGTGTCCAGACAAACCCTCAACTTGACAGTCCTAAGGAAAAAGCAATAAGTGAGCGATCAATTCCTGGTTCTTCTCATACAAGAATCAGAATCAACAAAGGCAACTTCATGGAACCTTCATCAAAGAAACCTAACAATTCTCTAAGGTCATTTACAAAGGCTTTCGCCAAGAAGGATGCACCCCCTAGGAAATTTACCAACATTGGTATTACATACACCGATGCCCTTCAGAGACTCATAGAACGACGAATGTTGAAGCCTGTCGGTCCTACACCAGATCCAGAAAAGAGATCTAAATTCTGGGATGAGAACGTCTATTGCCAGTATCACAAGGGCAAAGGACACGATACTGAGATATGCTATAAGCTCAAGCATCTGATCCAAGATATGATCGGAAGCGGGAAATTGTCCCTCTCAACCTTAAACTCACACGGCAAGTTAGGCAATCCTCATGGATATGCCACTTATCAGGAAACTTTTCTTGACCGTTATCCTTCTAGTATTCCTAATGATGAGGACGTGGTGCTCAAATGGATGAATGCTCAAAGCCAGATGCCGAAGCCAGTTGCTGGAAGAGTAAATATTCAAGCGTGGGCCGATGATTACGAGTCTAGATCTAAGATCGAGTCAAAGTCTGGGTTCGAGTACGAGTCTTAGGCTTTCTTTCCCCAATTGTTCTATTATCTTTCTTCGTGTCCATTTCTAGTGACAATCTGGGGGCTGTCCCACGAGTCACGTGTCTTCTCGAGTTTATATTATATACATTCATTATCCATTTCAATAAAAGTACACTCTTTTCAATCCACAATTTCTTCATATCTCTTCCTTTACCATTTCCTGTGACAACAAGATTTGATTTGAGACATTTTAAAACAAACACCAATGCATGTCAGTCGATGTGAGTGCACTTAGATGATGGTCCATTCCAAGTTGTAGAGGACCTGAAACTCCGTGTTAATTTTCCTTACCTATTCCATATCTGGCAATAGAAACCTCAATATACCCTAGTTTAGGACGAGCCTATCTCAAGAGGTTCTAGGACAAATCCGGACAATCTCCCTTGTTGATGATCTATGACGGAAGGCAAGCCCATTCCCCACAATAGAAAACCCCTGTTTACAAAAAACCAACCTGTTTTACACCAAAGGTGCTAGTCTGACCCAAATCCATGGTAGCAAGCAAATTCAAGACGATACGAGCCATGATAAAAGACAAAGGCTCAATCAAGATAAATGACCAAGATCAATATCCAAGACAAAAGAGTCAAAAGAACAAGGCTCAATCAAGCAAGTCAATGTCAATATCCGAAGTCAAAGTTATCTTCAAAAACCTAAATCAAGAATCTGAATCAAAAGCCGAGATATGTTCCAGACCAAGAATCTGAGTCTGAATCAAGAACAAGCCTGAAATCAAATACGGGCTACTGCTGAAGTCTATATAGAATCAAGACATCAATGAAGATGGTTGGCTAGTACCTTCACTTAGCCTTTTACACATCACACCCTAAGTCCTTCTTGAGACCGTTATAGGAGATACTAAGGAATTTTGAGAATCCTCTCAAGCTTGTCAAGTATGCCCATCCTTTAGGGCCAAGACATGGAAACTTGATCCCATATCATTTTAACCTACCTTTATGTGCTCAGGCTACATCAAGCCAAGAGACTCCATTTCCAAACCATATTACAAGTCATAACCCCATCAAGCCTTAACTCCACAAAATCAAAACTCCAGAGATTTGTTCATCAAAGCCTCTTATTTCCATGCTCCACATTCCAAATATCCAATCCAGTTTCACCTAGACCCGAACACGGAGTCTTCAAATACCTTGCTACCTAGGACGAGACATACCCATATCATCCTCAGGGTCCACTTCTAAGTGTGCTCACACGACAAGGAAATTTTTACAAACTTAATCAGAGAGAGTTATCTCAAATCAGTTCTTCGAGTCACCAAAGGAAAATACTCTTCTGACCCATGCACTTTAAGGCCCTAACATGATATCTTAGGCACACACCTGAACTACGAGTGACACGTCTGTCGCGTACCTGTCAAAAATAACCAACTGGCTCTAACTAATATAGCTAGGGAAGTCGGGTCGAATCCACAGAGAGGTAGGAAATTGTCAGCTAAATCTAAGTTCGTCAAGGTAACCAAATTGGGGGGTTTTTAAATGTGATATTCCAAACTAATAAGAATAGGGAAGAGAAAATAAGAGAAAGGAATTAAGCGAGAAAAGAAAAGACTAAGACAGGACGGTTCACCATAATCATTCATCAAGTAATCTAGGTCTCGGTCAATGCAAATACGGTCTAAGGAGCAGTGAATATCTCCTTTCGGTCTCAATTCGCCCTAAAGCGTAAATAGCTTAGCTTTCGCCCTCACTACAATACCCTATTGTTCGCTACTAGTCTCGCCTTTTCCAACCTTTCGGTCCAGGTCAAGGATCACTGAGATATAAATGCCTAATCGCGTCGACTCAATTAGACAGATCTGAGATAATTGCAAAAGCATTTAAACAACAAAGACTATACCAAAGATTAACCCAATAAATCAATTACTATCCCTTCATGATTATGGATCCCCTATAGTCTTAGCGGAGGGGAATTAGCTACTCATTATCATCGAATTAACAACAACAACAAATAGACAATTAAAACTAAACATGATAATAAAACTAACAATAATCGAATTAAAGTAATTATGATAAAAGTAAAGGGAAGAAGGAATTGAAGCAAACGATTAAGAATTAAGAGATTAAAGTAGAACAAGAGTACCAATCGTATCCAAATTTCAGTAGCAAAGTATAAAAGAAGAGCAAAATCCAATCCACAGTAGCAAAGTATCGAGTGAAAGTCAACGAACAAAAAAGAAGACTCCCGTAACGTAGTCCCTCTACTCTATCTTAAACGAAAAATCCCTCCTAAACCTAATCTATGGACTAATTACAAAAGCCCAAAAATTAATTAGGCGGAAAATAACTAAAGCAGGACAAACCACTCGATCGAGTAGAAATAAACTACTCGATCGAGCCAAACTAACACCAAGCCACTTGATCGAGTGGAAATAAACTACTCGATCGAGCACTTCTTGCTTTGTCTCCTCTTGTGTATACTCGAAAGTGGTCGATCGAGCATCCTTAGGTATATAGAGCATTCGACCGAGCATAAAATCTACTCGATCGAGCTGTTTAAGCACGTTAGACCTTGAAACAGTTCCCGAATCCAGCTCACGCGTCTTCCAAGTGTTTGATTTCCAAACTCCGGCTCCTCATTCTCCATAAATGCATGCAAATGGGATCGATTAAGGCTCGGTTTAGCTCCTCTTTGCTCAATTCCTACAAATTACATAAAACGAACCAAAGTAGGATATTCGGGGGTATTTGTAGCTAGATTCTACATAAGAAGTACAGAAATGCGTGTAAAAATGAGGTAAAAACCTTATATAAAAGACACGCATCAAATCTCCCCAAACCAAACCTTTGCTTGTCCCCAAGCAAATATGAATGCAACTAAGAATAAACAATGGAACGGGACCAACGCATCAGCTACAAATCACCCACTAAAACCAATTTAATGCAACAGCTGACAGAGTGGCAAAAGAGAAGTGCAAACGAGTTAAATCAATGTTTCAAACTTACTGAACCGTCGACCTTGCAAGACTTAAAAGATATCGGACTCTCACGGGTTGCTCGTCACTCAAAATTAGGCACAGGGTGAGTATATATGTGAAGGATAGAAAGAAGTAAGACACTCACCTAACTCGACCTATAAGAGCATGCATGCAGTTAACATGAATAAAGTCTCTACAACCGTACATATGCATTCCAACCATACTAGTGACCAAGACACATGCCGAGGACTTACATTTGGGTAAGTGAGGTAATGGGTAAGAAAGGGCTAAGATGAATTTGGATATGTGGAGTTAATAGCCAGGCTAGCAACAACGGATCTAAACATAAACTGCATGCCAACTTCATACTCAATATAACAAGATGAAACGGTGCAAAAACCATGCACTAAACTCACAAAACACCAAGAACTCGTCAACTCCCCGTAAGATATAAGTAAGGCATGGGAGTGAACATCATTATACAATTCTCATTTTTCTTCACACAAGATTTTTCTTTTTTTTTTTCTTCTTTTCTTATTTCATTTTTTTTTCGCTCTCTTTTTTTTCTTTTTCGTCCCTTTTTTTGATTTTTTTTTCAACAATTCTCTTCTTACATTCCCTTCAATTCTTTCACCATCTTCTGAAATCAGATAAAATAACCATACTGCAATAAAGCATTCCAACAACTACTCGTCACTAGCTCGGCTAGGGTAGGAAGTATTATAGAAAGTAGTTAATAGGACAAAAAGGCAATTTGGCTATGTGAGGCTCAGGGGTAGAATGAAATAAAGGGAACTGCCTCTCCTAACATGTGTCACCATCCACAGACCGAATGCATACAGGTATTAAGAAGACTAGACTCATGCTTATGCAAATTGATGTTACATGCCTTAAAGACAGTACTACTCACATCCTAAATGAAACCGGTCATGAATGTCACCAGTTTATAAAGCTCTAACCTCAGAATGTAATGTAGCTTGCCGACATAATGAATCAAGTCTATTCGTTCAGATAAGAAGGAAACAAAAACTCGTAGATTATGCACATAATCACGCCACTAAATATCAAGAATATGCAAGGCTCAAGTAAGGGTTCAAAGCAGCGTCAATGTTCAAACGTTCCGACTCAAATTAAACGTGAAATTTTTTGAATTTTATGACTTTATGACTTTTTTGAATAAATTAAAACAACAATGTATGTGAAAATAATTAAACGTGCAAGCGAAAATGCAAGAAAACATGCAGACAGACATAGATATGGATGCATACCTCCCTAAACCAAACCGTACAATGCCCTCATTGTACCAAAAATAGGGAAAGAAATGCAAACTGAAAAGAAAAGGAGAAGTGGACTCGGAAAACTTACAAAACGTCATATAGAGGGACCTCCCCAAACCGACCATGAACATGGAAGGTCAAATAAAGTCAAGCAGTAGCTCAATAGACGTAAAACAGCCGCTGGAAGACGAAACTGCTCGATCGAGCAACCTGGAACAGCTCGATCGAGTAACTGGCAAATGGAAGGACTCGATCGAGTAGAAAACCAGTCGATCGAGTAGATGCATTTTCTGCTTTGGTCGATCGAGGAAGAATATCACTCGATCGAGTGAAGACTACCCCAAAAAGTGCTCGATCGAGTAGAAAACCACTCGATCGAGTAACTGGACCTGCAAAACACACATTTCAAAGCAAGAGAAGCATAAAGAGTTCGTAAAACAGCGTCTAAAGTTCGACAAAAAGCTAAAGGGAAATAAAAAGTTCAACAAAAGTACAATAAAATAGTCCGGGCTGCCTCCCGGAGAGCACTGGTTTATGAGGTCCCGCACGACCTTTCTGGCATCAAATAACTGGCGCGTCAAGCATGTCGAAATACAAGACTTCAACACGATTGTCTGTTTCATTCGCCTCGTGGTAATGCTTCACATATTGGCCATTCACCTTAAACCTATGACCTTTGGAATCTTCGAGCTCCACGGATCCAAATTTGGTAACAGCCGTCACCGTATAAGGACCACTCCACCTGGACTTCAGCTTGCCAGGGAATAATCTCAATCGGGCATTGAAAAGCAGCACCTTTTGCCCAACATGAAACTCACGAGGTAGAATCCTCTTGTCATGCCATCTCTTCGTCTTTTCTTTGTAAATGCGCGAGCTATCATAGGCATTAAGCCTAAACTCTTCCAACTCATCTAGCTGCAAAAGACGATTCTGACCACACAACTTAGGATCATAGTTAAGCTCACGAATTGCCCACCAAGCCTTACATTCCAATTCAACAGGTAAGGGACACGATTTTCCATAAACAAGCTTATAAGGTGATGCACCAATTGGTGTCTTAAAGACAGTTCTGTAGGCCCATAATGTGTCATCTAGCTTAAGACTCCAGTCCTTCCGTGATTTAGAAACTACCTTAGACAAGATCTCTTTCAACTCACGATTAGAGACCTCAACATGACCACTAGTTTGGGGATGATACCCCAAACCACGCCAGTGTTGGATACCAACTTTAGACAGAATAGAAGTGAGTTTCTTTTCTTTAAAATGCATTCCCCCATCACTAGTGACGACCCTAGGGACACCAAATCGGGGGAATATGATCTTTTTAAACATCTTTATCACGGTCTTAGCATCACAATGGGGTGAGGCAATAGCCTCAACCCATTTTGACACATAGTCTACAGCCACTAAGATATACCTGTTACCTTTACTGGATGGGAACGGTCCTTGGAAATCAATGCCCCAGACATCGAAAACCTCAACCTCCAAGATGCCGTTTTGTGGCAGCTCATATCTCTTCGAAATGTTCTCTGATCGTTGGCAAGCATCACAAGCTGAAACAAAAGACTTAGCGTCAGCAAACAAAGAAGGCCAGTAAAAACCAGACTGAAGTACCTTAGCCACGGTGCGCGATGGACCGTGGTGACCACCATATGAAGAGGAGTGACAGCCCTCCAGGACTACTTTGGTCTCCCACTGCGGAATACACCGTCTGTAGAGACCGTCTGCACATTCCTTAAACAAGTAAGGATCATCCGAAATCGCTTAGCGTTATACAGAAAACGCTTCCTCTGCTGATGAGAAAGGTCAGGCGGCAGCTTGCCACTGACAACGAAGTTAGCTATATCTACATACCAAGGTTCTTGATTAACAATAGACGATATAATATCAATTAAGGTATCGTCAGGAAAAGAATCATCAATAGGTAAAGAATCTTCCCATTCTTGTCACATCAGTCGCGATAAGTGATCAGCTACGACGTTGTCAGCTCCTTTCTTGTCTTTAATCTGCAAATCAAACTCCTGAAGGAGGAGTATCCATCTCAATAGTCGTGGTTTAGCCTTCTTCTTAGCAAGGAGATGCCTCAAAGCTGCATGGTCGGTAAAAACAATAACTTCTGACCCAACTAAATAAGTACGGAACTTCTCTAAGGCATAAACTACAGCTAGCAGCGCTTTCTCAGTGGTAGTGTACTTCACTTGAGCCTCATCCAGAGTTCGGCTCGCATAGTAGATAGCATTCAAAGCTTTGTCTTTCCTTGGGCCTAGCACCGCTCCTAGTGCATAGTCACTCGCATCACACATAATCTCAAACGGCAAGTCCCAGTCGGGAGGCTGTATGATCGGCGCAGAGACTAAAGCCTGCTTTAACCTGTTAAAAGCAGAAAGACAATCATCAGTAAATACAAAAGGGGCATCCTTAAGTTGCAGCTGTGTAAGTGGTTTAGCAATTTTTGAGAAGTCCTTGATAAACCGGCGATAAAAGCCAGCGTGACCAATGAAACTCCTCACCCCCTTAACATTAACAGGAGGTGGTAATTGATGAATCACTTCCACCTTTGCTTTATCAACCTCTATTCCCCTATCAGAAACTAAGTGCCCTAAAACAACTTCCTCGTTGAGCATAAAGTGGCACTTCTCCCAGTTCAGCACAAGGTTAACCTCAATACAAATAACATGCAACACTTTCTCAAGGTTAGACAGACAGTTAGAAAAATCACTTCCATATACACTGAAATCGTCCATAAAAACTTCCATAATAGACTCAATATACTCTGAAAATATCCCCACCATATACCTTTGAAAGGTGGCAGGGGCATTACACAAACCAAAAGGCATCCTGCGATAAGCAAAAACGCCCTGAGGACAAGTAAATGTAGTCTTAGCCTGATCGTCTGGGTGGATAGGGATTTGAAAGAACCCTGAATACGCATCTAAATAGCAGAAAAATTTATGAGAAGCTAACCTTTCTACCATTTGATCAATAAAAGGAAGGGGAAAGTGATCTTTCTTGGTGGCGGCATTGAGCTGTCTGTAATCTATGCACATCCGCCACCCAGTCACTACTCGAGTAGGTATTAATTCATTCTTCTCATTCTTAACAACAGTTGTCCCTCCTTTCTTCGGGACCACCTGTACTGGACTCACCCATTTAGAATTACCAACATAATAAATAATACCTGCATCCAGCAGCTTCATTACCTCAGCCATCACAACATCCTGCATCTTCTGGTTCAGCCGACGCTGACCCTGCCTACAAGGTTTGTGATCTTCCTCCAGCTCTATCCTGTGCATACAAACATCGGGACTAATCCCCTTGATATCGTCCAGTGAGTAACCTATTGCTTTCCTGTTTTTCTTAAGTACAGCTAACAAAGAAGTCAGCTGATTGTTATCAAGCTTAGCACTATAACAATGACTGGAAATTGCTCAGTATCATCTAAGAAGACATATTTAAGATGAGAAGGGAGAGGCTTACGTTCCGGTACCTTTACCTCAATGGAGCAAAGAGTGCTGATCATTTGTTCCACTTGCTCTCCCTCATGCTCATCTAAATCATCAACAAGCAAATCCAACGCAGCGTCATCGTCCTGCGGGTTATCTCGCACACTCATCAAAAAGCATAAGAGCTTCTAGTGGGTCCTTCATAAAAGAACCCGACCAGAAGTCATAGATAGACTCGTCAATAATGTCAACCGAATAGCAAGTATCCTCTATCATTGGCCGAGCCAAAGTGCTAGACAGATGAAGGTGATCGCATCAT
Source organism: Silene latifolia (assembly GCF_048544455.1). NCBI lineage: Eukaryota > Viridiplantae > Streptophyta > Magnoliopsida > Caryophyllales > Caryophyllaceae > Silene > Silene latifolia. The sequence goes on along the minus strand of NC_133538.1, from coordinate 14,653,861 downwards.
CCCCTCTCGCAAGAGTCAAACGCCCTTGTTTGACATCAATAACGGCCCCTTGTTGTACAAAGGAATGGTCTTCCTAAGATAATTTGGGTCCGGGTGTCCTCAGCTATATCTAAAACAATGAAATCAACTGGGATAAAGAGCTTGCCTATTTTGACAGGCACGTCCTCTAAGACACCTAAGGGCTTCCTAACAGATCTATCAGCCATCTGTAGGGTAATGTTAGTCACTTTAAAAAGACTCATGTTCAGTTTATTGTAGACAGGAAGAGGCATGACGCTAACACTGGCTCCTAAGTCACAAAGAGCCTGATCAATGACCAAGTTGCCTATAATACAGGTAATAGAAAAGCTGCCTGGGTCTTTCATTTTTGGAGGAGCCTTATTCAAAAGTAAATTACTAGACTCTTCCTTAAATGAAATCGTCTCAAATTCACTTAAATTTCTCTTACGCGTCACAATATCTTTCATAAACTTAGCGTAAGTAGGTACCTGAGTAACAAGTTCGAAGAAAGGGACAGTTACCTGGAGATTCTTCACGACATCCACAAACTTACCGTACTGTCGCTCGATCTTTGCGTCCTTCAGACGACCTGGGAAGGGCACTCTGGTAGCAATGAGTGGACCCGCAACTTTCTCCTTACCTTTATCAATGCGTGACACCTCCACAGCAGGGGAAGATGACACGGTAGCGGGATTAGATAGTAAAATAGGATCTCCGCCACTTCTGGTACTCAATCGAGCAGAATTACCATTCGCTCGTGTGGTTTCATATTGCAATATACTCGATCGACCAATTCCCTTACTCTATCGAGTAATGTCCTTTTTTGAATCACTCGATCGACCATCTTTATCACTCGATCGAGTGATTTCTCCAGCAAATTTAGTCGATCGAGTAAGAATATCACTCGATCGACCATCTTCAACTTCTGCAATGCTTGATCGACTATAATTATCACTCGATTGAGTGATGGGATGAATAAATTCACTCGATTGAGTTGATTTTTCACTCGATCAAGTGTCTGCATTGCACGCAGCAAGTATTTCTTGCAAAAACTCGTCTATATCATCCTCCGAGGCATCTTCAGCTATCAAAACCTCGTCCTCTGGTACTTTTGGCCCTTCATGAGTAAGGCCAACTTGGGAATTCGTTGCACTAACTGGATTGCACGTCGGTAGAAGCTCAGCTTGGTCTTTCGCGAGTGTTAACTGCGCGACTTGTTCTCTCAATTCCGTTATAACCGTTTCTTTCCTATTGCACTTTTCTTCATACTGTTGTGATATGCTCATCACAATGGATTTTAATTCGGCAATTTCTTCATTTGCAGAAGGAGAAACCGGATTCTTATTTGGCGTGGAAGGGGTAGAGACATTCTTTATTTCTTCATATACCTGAGAGAAAGGAACTCCCTGCTTGTATTTCTGGTAAGCAAGGACGCGCTCTACACTTTCCATGCATCTAATTGGGTCATGCCCTTCCGTGCCACATCTACCACATGGCTCTATATGCTCAGTAATCGTAGGCATCCTGGCAAATAGACTTTCAAAGCAACGACTAACCTGCAAAACTAATCAAAACTTTGCAGAAATGAGATCAGCCTCAAGGAATAAATTCCTTGAGACGAGAGACAAACTTAATTAAAGCAACAAAATTGCGCCACCTCCCCGGCAACGACGCCAAAATTTGACACGTCTGTCGCGTACCTGTCAAAAATAACCAACTGGCTCTAACTAATATAGCTAGGGAAGTCGGGTCGAATCCACATAGAGGTAGGAAATTGTCAGCTAAATCTAAGTTCGTCAAGGTAACCAAATTGGGGGGAGGGGTTTAAATGTGATATTCCAAACTAATAAGAATAGGGAAGAGAAAATAAGAGAAAGGAATTAAGCAGACAAAGAGAAACAGCTAAGACAGACGGTTCACCATAATCATTCAGTCAAGTAATCTAGATCTCAGGTCAATGCAAATACGGTCTAAGGAGCAGTGAATATCTCCTTTCGGTCTCAATTCGCCCTAAAGCGTAAATAGCTTAGCTTTCGCCCTCACTACAATACCCTATTGTTCGCTACTAGTCTTGCTTTTTCCATCTTTCGGTCCAGGTCAAGGATCACTGAGATATAAATGCCTAATCGCGTCGACTCAATTAGACAGATACAGATAATTGCAGCATTTAAACAACAAAGACTATACCAGCATTAACCCAATAAATCAATTACTATCCCTTCATGATTATGGATCCCCTATAGTCTTAGCGGAGGGGAATTAGCTACTCATTATCATCGAATTAACAACAACAACAAATAGACAATTAAAACTAAACATGATAATAAAACTAACAATAATCGAATTAAAGTAATTATGATAACAGTAAAGGGAAGAAGGAATTGAAGCAAACGATTAAGAATTAAGAGATTAAAGTAGAACAAGAGTACCAATCGTATCCAAATTTCAGTAGCAAAGTATAAAAGGAGAGCAAAATCCAATCCACAGTAGCAAAGTATCAAGTGAAAGTCAACGAACAAAAAAGAAGACTCCCGTAACGTAGTCCCTCTACTCTATCTTAAACGAAAAATCCCTCCTAAACCTAATCTATGGACTAATTACAAAAGCCCAAAAATTAATTAGGCGGAAAATAACTAAAGCAGGACAAACCACTCGATCGAGTAGAAATAAACTACTCGATCGAGCCAAACTAACACCAAGCCACTCGATCCAGTGGAAATAAACTACTCGATCGAGCACTTCTTGCTTTGTCTCCTCTTGTGTATACTCGAAAGTGGTCGATCGAGCATCCTTAGGTATATAGAGCATTCGACCGAGCATAAAATCTACTCGATCGAGCTGTTTAAGCACGTTAGACCTTGAAACACTTCCCGAATCCAGCTCACGCGTCTTTCAAGTGTTAGATTTCCAAACTCCGGCTCCTCATTCTCCATAAATGCATGCAAATGGGTCGAACCAAAGTAGGATATTCGGGGGTATTTGTAGCTAGATGCTACATAAGAAGTACAGAAATGCGTGTAAAAATGAGGTAAAAACCTTATATAAAAGACACGCATCAACGAGCATGGTTTGATTTCACCTCTTCAGGTGGATACGTAGGCATTCCTTTCTTACACATGAAGGATACAACCACAACACCCAAATAAAATTAACCAAGCCTTAGAACTACGATCTGGTTTAATTTCACTTCACATGAATACGTAGGCAGTCCTCAAGGACACAACCATCCCCACTTTCAACTTTCAATTATCAACCACCTCAAACATCAAAATTTCAACCTCAAATACCATCCCTCAATTTCAACCTTCCAACCACAATTTCCTTTTTTACCTCTTTTTTGGGGGCTCCTTCTTGTCGTCCAGTCTCTTTTTTACCAAATTCCAGAGTCATCTTCTCATCCTGAGGGCTTCTCTTCCGAGATGCCACCCTTCCTTTACTTCTCTCTCATTTGAGTCTAGATAGTACTTGGTCCGGACAATGACAAAGGTCTTAGATCGATTCTCCAATTTACCGTGCCTCAAGAGGAGTCTATTTTACAGCAAACAGTGTCAAAAGATGTCCAAGTAGACAACCGATCCATGGCTCATGCCTTGCCTTTATATGCCGTCATCATTCTTGCAATTCTTCCTTTGGAACCGAAACGCGTTGTCCCCCATACTTGGCTAAAGGTTGCGCATACTTAGGCAAAGTTTGTCAAATTCATCCCTGTATCGCGTCAAAACTAAGTTAGCGTTGCGTCAGTCTATCGTCTTGTATCCTAGTGAGTCGATGTCATGTCAAGTCCTGTGACTAGAGCCCATTGAATATGCATAACACATTACAAACGACGAACTTCTTTAAGCAAGTTTTAAATAACTTTTATAAATGAAACAACTTTTGCAAAACCTGTGTACTTCCTCATTTGAGGTCCATTTGCTAATTACTTACGTGCGTGCGTGTTTACGTGCTATTTGCCTATTAGACTGCGTTCTTGTGTGGCTACTAACCATGCAGGTAAATATCAGAAGCAGTGCTCGCTCCAACTGGGGGCTTCGCTCAAGTCTTCATTCTCCCCAACGACGATCAATATTGATACGTTCATTTTATATAGCCTTTTTAGTCTTATTTTGCACGTATTTCTATGCATTTTTATACCGTTCTGTATTGCAATATGCCTCGAATTGGCTACTTTGGTTTGTTTTGTCTGAATTGCAGAAATGAACCTGAAAGTGGTGAAACCGTACTCTTTCCGTCCTGTTCTGCATGCATTTTGAGAAGACGGGAATGTTAGAGCGAGAGTTATGTATTTGGATGCGTGAAGGTTGGTCAACGGAGCAGTCAAAGATGATTTTGAAGCTGACTTGGAGGAAGAACACTCGATCGTGAAGCATTCTGGTTCGATCGAGTGGTTTGGGAAGTTGAAGAGGTCGATCGAGTGCTTTGCTGTTCTCGATCGAAATGTTGTTTAGTGGGTTTCCTCGATCGAGTGGTCTTTTTACTCGATCGAGAGGATTAGTTACTGAAGACCTCGATCGAGTGGTTTTATATCACTCGATCGAGAGGTTTTGGATTTTAGACGGGCTTAATTAACCCGTGTTATGTTATTTCGTGATGGACTTAGTTTTCCTATTTAGGCATTCAATAATTAGGTTATTAAGGACGCTGTTTTTTACGCTACTTACACTTTTTATTCATCGAAGAATTCTCTTAATCTCTCTTTTTACACTTTCTACTGTAAACTCTCTTCCCTTAATCTCTTGCTTCTGGATTAGTTCTTTACGCCGGATTGCTAGAGATTGTAATCATTCTTCCCTATTAATCTTAATACCATTGTTTCTTTGCTTTAATCATTGCTTTCTTGTCTTAATTACTTCTGCCCTAATCTCTATTTATGCTTAATTATTGTTGTTTCATTATGCCATTCATTAGTATATTCATTATTATTATTATTGACAACATTAGTAATATGAGTAGCTAAATTCTTTCATGTTGGGATTAGGGAATCCATAGTAGGATTGTGACGATGTAGCGAATAGACTAGATAGTTGACACGTGTATTTTATATAAGTATTTATACTTTATTTGCACGCATTTCTATGCATTTTGTGTAGTGTTTAGCTACAAATGTCCCCCGAACTGCCTACTTTTGTTTCTCTTGTATTATTTACAGGTATGAACCGGAAACGAGCATAATCAAGCCTAAAACATGTCCTTATGCATGCATTTAGGAGATGAGTTGAGTCGGAGCCATAAGACTACTATTTTGAGATGCGCAAAGAAGTAAGTTAGCTAGGGGAGCAAAGGAAGAACTTCAAATTACTAGAGCCTATTTTGAAGAGCCATATCTCGAGTTCTACACTTTATTTTCAGGTGATTCTAATTGGAGATGACATCTTGTCCTCTTAGCTTTCCAACGCCACCAGAAACGCCATGTTTGCCCAAGTAACGACGAAATGGCAGACGTTTAAAGTTCAGTGCGGGAAGCAGGAATTGTGCGCTGAATAGTACTCGATCGAGTACAATTTTGTTCGATCGACTCCTTTTTCTACTCGATCGAGTAGTGCCTATTTAATAAGTGCTCGATCGAGTAACTAAAGTACTCGATCGAGAGGTTTTAGCTTGGTTTTGCTCGATCGAGTGATATAAAAGTCCTCGATCGAGTAAGTCTCTATTGGGCTCAGGCTTTTTACCTTTAATTTGTTTTTAGGTCAAATAAAATCGCCTTTCCTATAAATAGGAAGATGACAGAACATCTAAGGACACACTTTTTCACATTATTTTTCCCCTGTTACTGCTGCTACTTTGCTTCTCTCCATTTTTCCGGAATTTATTCTGTAACTCTCTCTTTCCCTTTTATTTTCTTTATTTAATGCTTATTATTATTATCCTTTCCCTTACTCTTGCTCTTTTCTCATTCATGTCTAGCTAATTCCCCTGCTAGGATTTAGGGGAGTCAATGAATCGATGTTAATTGCTAATTATGTTTATAGATCGTTCGTTGTTGTTTTGTCTATGTTGTTAATCACTGCTCATAATTGTATCTAGCTAATTGAATCGATGCGCTTAGTCTTTTTAACTTTGGTAATCCTTAACCTAGACCGGAAGGATGGAAGGGGTGAGACCTCTAGTGAACATTAGGATGCTTTAGTGAGGGCGAAAGCTAAGCTAATAGCTATTTAGGGTGAATTGAGACCGGAAGGAGATATTCGCTGCCCCTTAGACTGATACACGTGACCGATCTGTGACCTTAGCAGCAATTAACTGACATCCATTGATGACCCAACAGTCCTAAAATTCTCTCTTTTATTGTTAATCTTCCTTATTCATTTCTCTTGCTGTTGGGCCCTAAATTATCCTGCCTGACCTGATATAGGCCAGGCAACAGCCAAGGACAACTTCCAGGCAAAAGACATCTGAAACCAGGCATTGATTCAACACGGATAGGCACCAAGCAGGAGTTGATGAAAGACAGGCGAAAGATAACAGCGACCCTAAAAAGGAAAAGCACCAGGCCACCTGCAGCGACAAATAGGCGATTGATATATGTTCCCTACAAAAAAGGAAGACCAATTCCAGAAAGCTATGATATAGGAAGCAGTCAAAACAACGGCTAATAAAGAGGCAACCACCTCCGGGTAAATAGGGCACATTCCCTATTTACCAGGAAACCCTAAACGGCATAAGAAGGAGGAAGAGATCAGCTATAAATAGAAGAGAAGATTAGAAGGGACATGAGATATACCCTCACTTTTACTTATATTTTTGTATTCTTAAGCTATATATTCGCATCACGCCCTGATATAACAATACAATCAGGGCTATCTAAAACCATAGTAACAATCACTCCTGGCTTGGTGCCCGTGCTTTTTTCCCTTATTCCCAGGGTTTTTCCACGTATAAAAATCTTTGTGTCATTGTTTATTAGTTCATTTTGCACTTAATTATACCAATCAAGCGAGTTGTTTGAGTTAGATCACCCTACATATAAATCCCTGGCAGGACAATCTAGATCAATAAAAAGCCTGTCAAAACAATTGGCGCCCACCGTGGGGCATCTAACTCAAAAATAATCAAAGCCCACAACCAAATACCACACAAAACTAAGAAAAGATGGCAGGAGATAGTGTTGAGCAACAATTAGCTGCTGCCAAACAACAGTTGTTGGAGATGGAACAACTGAAACAAAAAATGATCCGGGCTGAAGCAGAAGTGGCAAAATTGAAAGAATCAGAATCCAGCCTAAAAATACAGCTGGGAGAAAAAGCTTCAGGATCAAAGTTGAAAGTCCAGCCTGGCACACCATTCTCCTCAATCATAAGGAACATTGATTTCTCCAATATTGGTACTCCTACTCCATCAAAGTCCAAAGCAGGAGAAGGAACGGACTCAGGAGAACTCCAAAATGAAGAGACCTCATCAGATCAGACTAACACGGCCATTATGATGGCTATGCTCCAGGAAATGCAAAAACTTCACGAGAGATTTGAAAAGATTCCAGGAGTTCCTACCCCCAATTGAAGAAGCAAATCCAGAGAGCTATGCTGATTCACCCTTTGTGGATGAAATAGCAAAAATAGACCTGCCAAAGAAATTTGTGATTCCCTCAATGAGAATCTATGATGGAACCACAGATCCACAAAACCATGTTGCCTATTACAAGCAAAGGATCTTTGGCGCAAAGCATCAATTCCCAGTGAACTACGTCAAGTCTGCATGTGTAAGGGATTTGGAACAACTCTGAACGGACCTGCCCTGCAATGGTACATAAACCTGCCAAATGGAAGCATCAAGTCCTTTGCTGACCTGGTCAACTCTTTCAATCATCAGTTTGCCAGCAGCAGGGAACTAGAAAAGAGATCCAGTGACCTGTACAGGGTTAAACAAAAGCCTGGAGAATCCATCAGATCCTACATGACAAGATTCAACAAAGAAAAGGTTTCAATCCCCAGATGTGATGTTGGAACAGCCGTTGAAGCTTTCAGGCAAGGGCTACCCCTGGACAGTGACTTCTACGATGCAATGACCATGAAGCCCTGTCATACCTTTGAAGATGTCCAAGCATTAGCCATAGGCTATATCAGGCTGGAAGAAGACAAAGGCTACAAGGCAGATAATGCTGACAACAACTCAGGATATGACAAAACCAACAGAAAAAAGCTCTAACCACAGAGGAAGCAGTTCCAGGCCATCTCCCTACACGAGACCTGACAGATCAGAAGTCAACTATACACATGAACAACGAGGTAACTCCTATACTTATCCTCCTGTCCAGGAATATAACTTCTCTGTTGACATTGCAGGACTGATCAAGAGACTTGACCATATGGGAGACATTGTCAAGTGGCCAAAGAAGTCAGACAACCCCAACTCAAGGAAGGACACCACCAGGTGGTGCAAATTTCACATGGACATAGGACACACAACAGAAGAATGCCCGGGATTACGGAGACAAGTGGCTTACCTGCTAAAGAAAGGATACCTGAAAGACTTGATGCCAACAAAGAACAGGGAAGATGATGGAACAAGAAAAAACACAGAAAGGCAACAACGTGACTTACCCCCTGCACCACCCATTTATGAAGTCAAATTCATCAATGGAGGATCAGAAATTTGTGGCTTTGACAGCTCAAATTTGCAAAGAAAATTGCCGGGGAGTCAAAAATGAAATCTCCTTTTAAACCTATCAATTTACCTCAAATTACTTTTGACGACAACGATATGCGGGGCATTCCGGACCTCCACCATGATGACTGGTGATCACCATGCAAATAGGGACCGCACGTGTCATGAGAATCCTGGTAGATGGAGGCGATTGAAAACCCGATCATGCTTGATGTCCTTAAAACAATGAAGATTGATGAAAGCCAAATCATAAAGAAGTCTAATGTCCTAGTGGGATTCAGTGGAGAAACAAGAAACACACTTTGGGAGAAATACACCCGCCCACATACGTGGAAGGAGTATCTTCATACGAAAGATTCGAGTCTGGATTGCCCTGTCATCCTACAATGCCATATTGGGAAGACCATGGATCCACAACGTAAGGGCCATACCCTCCACCTATCACCAATGCATCAAAATACCAACGGAATGGGGAGTAGCAACCATAAAAGGTGAACAAAAATCTGCCCAGGAATGCTATCTTGAGTCATGAAGCCTTCCAAGGCAGGTAAGTCCCTCGCCTAGCAATTACGACCCTGTCGGGATAACTCATGTGGCAGAAACCAAAATGGAAACGATCAAGTAATTTTAGACCACGAGTACCGTGATGGCACGCATCTTGGTAGGATCGATGTCCCCGATAATATCGGCCAGAATTAGTAAATTTTCATAAAGGTAAATCTTCATGTTTTGCCTGGTCACATTTTGATATGACCGGAATAGATGCCAATATTATTACACATAAACTAAATATAGATGAGTCTTATAAGCCTGTCAGCAAGAAAAAGAAGAAAGTTTCTTCTTTGAAAGACACGCTATCATTAATGAAGAAGTAGACAAACTATTGGACATGGGGATGATAAGAGAAGTCATGTACCCTAAGCGGCTAGCCAACGTAGTGGTGGTACAAAAGAAGAATGGCAAGTGGAGAGTTTGTGTAGATTACACAGACCTCAATAAAGCTCGCCAAAAGACCCATTTCCGCTCCCACACATAGACGCAATGGTGGATGCTACAGCAGGGGCATGAACTCGACATTCATGGATGCCTCAAGTGGATTCAATCAAATCAAGATGCACCCATCTCGATCGGGGAACATCTGCATTTATCACGGAAAGGGGCATATCTTGCTACACAAAGAATGCCCTTTGGCCTGAAAAATGCAGGGGCAACATACCAACGCCTGGTCAATACAATGTTTAAGGACCAAATAGGAGACACCATTGAAGTTTATATTGATGACATGGTAGTTAAATCAAGGAAAGCTGAATATCATGTCAGGGACTTGGAGACAGCCTTTAAGATCCTGGAAGAATTCAATATGAAACTTAACCCATCCAAATGCCATTTTGGAGTATCTTCAGGAAAATTCCTAGGTTACATGGTGACCAAAAGAGGAATAGAAGCCAGCCCAGAACAAATAAGAGCCATACTAGAACTGGAATCCCCAAGTCGGTCAAACATATTCAAAAGCGACGGGACGAGTTGCGGACCTGAATAGATTCATTTCCGAGATCATCGAAGGTGCAAGGCATTCTATGACCTACTCGGGAAGAACAAAGCATTCAAATGGTTGCACGAACACGAGTCAAAGCATTCCAGGAGCTCAAAACATACCCGACTACACCTCCGCTACTTGCCAAACCAGACAAAGGAGAACCCCTGACGGTCTACCTATCATCACGAAACAACGAGTAAGTGGAGTCCTGATCAAAGAAATTGATGGCCAACAACATCCAGTTTACTATGTAAGTAAAAGTCTCCTAGACGCAGAAACCAGGTATGGCCTACTTGAAAAATATGTACTTGCTTTAGTAATGTCCTGCACTAAACTTCGACCTTATTTTGAAAGTCACCCAATCATTGTAAGAACCAACCTGCCTATCAAATCTGTCCTGAGAAAGCCTGAGTTGTCAGGCAGAATGGCAAAATGGTCAGTACAAATCAGCACCTATGATATAACCTTTGAACCCATGACGACAATTAAATCTCAGGCACTAGCAGACTTCGTGGCTGAATTCAGTCCTACCCTAGAACCAAACCTCGTAAAAGAGGTCAATCTTCTTGACACCCAAAAGACAGACCAGGAATGGACTCTCCATGTAGATGGGGCAACAAATATGAAAGGCACTGGCCTAGGACTAGTCCTAAAGTCACCACAGGGAGACCTAATTGCACAGGCTATTAATTGTGAATTCAAAGCCACGAATAATGAGGCTGAATATGAAGCCCTGATTGCTGGATTAAAGGTATGTATAGAACTCGGTGTAGCAAATCTCAAGGTAAAAACTGACTCTCTCTTAATTTCCAATCAAATCAAAGGAGTATATGCTGCAAAACATTCAAAGATGATACTCTATTTGGAATATGTCAAAAACCTTTGCAAAAAATTCAAAACCTTTGACATTGACCAAATACCAAGGGACTTAAATACCCAGGCGGATGCCCTAGCCAGCCTGGGATCAAACTTCAGCCCTGCTGTGTTTGACAAAATACCCATCGTCCACCTGTTGGAACCAACCATAGAAAGGCCTGAACAAATTTGCCCTATCCAGGAAGATACAACCTCCTGGACTAAACCTTACTATGATTGGTTCCTACAGGGGATACTCCCTACAAATAAAAACGAAGCAAGGGCCCTGAAAATCAAAGCATCCACTTATACCATTATAAATAACACTTTTTTTAAAAAGTCTCAGGCTGGACCTTACTTACGTTGCCTGGAACCAAATGAAGCCAGCCAGGTCATAGAAGACATACATGATGGATACTGCGGAAATCATAAAGGTGGAAGAAGCCTGGCAAGCAAAATTCTCAAGACAGGCTACTTCTGGCCAACCCTGAGAGCTGACTGCATAGCATATAGCTCAAAATGTGAAGCCTGTCAAATCCATTCCCCATATATCCATCAACTATCAGAGCTACTACATTCCATCTCAGCCCCCTGGCCATTCATGAAATGGGGCATGGACATAGTAGGCAAGCTACCTCAGGCGCCTGGACAAAAAGTCTTCATGCTAGCAATGACTGACTACTTTTCCAAATGGATAGAAGCAGACTCTTACAGGCAAGTCAAAGAAAAGGATGTCATATCATTTATCAAAAGGAATATCATATGCAGATATGGAATACCTTCAGAAATAGTCTGTGACAATGGTACACAAATTGTGGGAAAAAGAACAGCAAACTTCTGTGCACAATGGAATATCAACCTAGTCACATCTACACCAGGCTACCCTAAAGCCAACGGCCAAACAGAATCAAGTAACAAAGTAGTAATCAGTTGCCTGAAGAAAAAGCTGAAAAGAAGAAAAGGAAGATGGGCAGAAGAGCTCCCCCTAGTCCTATGGGTGACAGGACCACACCCAAAACGACCCACGGGCCGGACACCATATTCCCTGGTCTATGGTCGAAAGCGATAATACAGCAGAAATTCATGTGCCAACTACCGAAGCGGCCTGAACACAATAGAAGAGAAGGCCCCTATTACAGGATAACCTACTCTTAACAGAAGAACTAAGGGATGCAGCAAAAGTCAGGATAGCCGCCTACCAACAGGCAGTCGCCAGAAGTTACAACAAAAATGTCAACATCAGATTATTCAAAGAAGGAGACCTGGTACTAAGGAAAGTTTTCCCCAACACTAGAGAAAAGAACGCAGGCAAACTAGCCCCTACATGGGAAGGCCCGTACTTAATTGATTCAATAGTGGGACAAGGAGCTTACAGGCTACAAACTTTGGAAGGAGAAATGATCCCCAGATCTTGGAACATTTCCCACTTAAAACTATTTCATATCTGAGAAGCAGGTAAAACTACCTATCCTATATACATGTCAATAGAACTTCCTGCTATGTGCTAAGTTGCTTGCCTGTTATTCTTAGCTTCACCTAAAACTTTATTTTAAATCCTGAAAAGTTGTTTTACGCCTTCTTTTCACTTATTATATGTTACACTTTAGGCTTAAACAAATGTTCAGGATTGAGGGCCACTCCACCCAACCTGAACAGCATTTCTAAAAATGCTCTAATTTGGCACCTGCCTGCCTGACCCGAAAATTAAACTGAGCTCAGTACATAAAAAGATAAGTACAAAGGTGGAATAGACCATAGTACTTGTCAAAGAAGCCCTCCTGACAGGCTGAGGGCCATAAGCCCTCTTGACCGGCAACCACCCTCATTCTCAAAAGCCCTCCCGACGGGCGAGATAGAGCCACCATTCCCCATAAACACGGGAATGAGGGTCATAAGCCCTCTGACAGGCATTACTCTAACAAAAAAATCACATGAATGTACAGGTACAAATTCCGGTCAAACACAAGTGACAAGAAAATCAAGAGAAGAAAGGATATATATATTAAAACCTACCCGGGAATATACCCTTCCCAGGCAACAAACCGTTTATCCAGGAAAAGCCAACAAAAACCAAAACAAATCCTAAATTATTTGTTCAGGGAACATCCCCCCCTGAATAGGCCAAAACAACACAAAATTCCACAACAGAAAAAATCAAACTAGCCCGCCTTGGACACGAGAGCGAGCCAATCCCTCATCGTGACCTCCTCTTCTTCATCTCCCTCCCCTTCAAAGCATCACTATTTTTCCCTTTGGATGGAGGAGAGTCCACTTCCTCGTCGGCATGCAACTTACAAAGCTCAGGATAAGTGGTATTGAGATCGCCAACTCCCGATCGGGATTCCAAAAAGACCGACTTCACGAGGCTCTTTCATAGCATCCACACGGCCCTTGCCAAAGAAATACAGTGCAGCATCTTTATACCTAGCCTGGACCTCATCCCTCTCTACAGCCAATTCTTCATTTACTTTTAACAGCTCCTGCATAGCCTGCTTTTCAGCCTTCAACTCTTCCTGAGCAATATCAAACTTAGCCTGAAGAGCTTTCAGAGCATCTAGAGCAGATTTCAGCTTAGAAGACTCCACCAGCAACCGAGCCTTCCCTGCCTCATTATCCTCCTTCAAAGAATGATTCTCAGCCTTGGACACCTCCAACTCAGCTTTAAACTTGTCAGCATCTTTTTTCAAGATTTGTACCTCCCAATCCAAGGCATTTTTTAGACCATGGATTGATTCCAGTTGACAGGCGCTCCTCAGCACATCATTAACATTCTAAAACAAAAGAAAAATGCCTATCTAAGCCACAAAAAAAGAAAACACACACAAAAACCCACAATAAACAAAGACAGAGAATATATACCTCCTGAAGCATGGTAATCAGGTTGGCAGCATAGTCCCTGGAACGATACATAGCAGCCAAAGCACGGGCAGAAGCTTCCTCTGCCTGGTACTTGAAATAGGGATCATCAACCACAACAGCCTGAGCCTGAATTTGATCTTTGGCAAACTGGACCTCATCCATACGAGCCCTGACCCCCCTGACCTCATGAACTCCTCTAGACTCATCCACTCTCTTCCTCTTCTCAGGACGGTCACTATCATCCACAATCTTTTCAGGAGACGCCAACTGAACCTCCTGCACAGGTTCCTGAACTTGAACAGCACTGTCACTTCCCGTTGCCTCACTGCTCTTTGACTTCTCCCCTGTAATCTGGGAGACCCCTGCCTTCACCAAAGACAGACCAAAACTAGCAATTCTGGCAGAAGCCCTGGTAGCTGCACGACGAGTTTCTAAATCAGCAATATAAGCATGAATCCAATACAGGAAACAGAATGACAAAAATAAGCAAAAGAACTTACTCCCTGACGAAGATGCCCCTGGAACCTTAGTGCTCTTTACAGGCTTATACGTACTCAACTTATCCTTCTTAAAACGAGGCATAGAAGCTTGCCCCAGACAGGCAGGCCAAGCCCTCTCCTCTTCAGGCAACGCCATAAACGCTGTTATCCGGTCAGCCGACCCCTCAGCATCAGGATCATTCACCCAATCATTTACTAAAAGAAAGCACGGGCAAAGTAAGTAAACTCTCCAAAACATATTATTACCAAACCAAAAATAATGCAGGAAAGAAAGTTACCTCCTTCAACAGCTGGGTAATTCAGATAGTCCAGGTCAGGGGCAATTGAATCAGCCTTGATAAACATATAAGTTTGAGCCCATCCTTTATCATCCCCTGAATCAAAGTTGGTAATCAGGTGAGCCATCTTTGACCTGACTCGAAAATTGAACCTCCCAGTAGAATGACTCTTCAGGTGATAGACATTCTTGAAATCATCCAGGGTAATAACCAATTTATGCTTAGAACATAAATGCTCAATAGAATGGACAATTTTCCAAACCATTGGCATGAGTTGAAACGGAGGAACCCTAATAGCCCTAATCACCTCAGTCATAAAAGGAGAAAGGGGAAGCTGACCGCCACCCCTGAACGCCCACTCAAAAATACAGAACCAACCCGGGCTACTCCAATTAGCCCTGACAGGACCGTTCTCAGGAATCCAAACCTCAGCCCCATGAGGAATAAGGCCCCTGCCCTTTATATAATGCTCAAAAGCAGGTTTCAGTTGATTGGCTTCTTGAAAAGAAGCCGCCAAAGCCTTATTAGGAGAATATTCAACCCTTTTATAAGACATTAACAGAACCTCTGGAGGAGCAACAACCTCCACCACATCATCCTCAGGGATGATATCAGGGACCCCCTCAACCTCAGCAGAAACCATTTCAACTTCAACAGAACTTTTCGGCCTCGGCGGTAGAGCTTTTGAAGCCGCTTTGTCCTTCTCCTGCCACCAGCCATATCTTATTTTTTCTGGAAGATGAATTTTTCAAAGAGAGAATTTTTTAGAAAGGGAAAGAAGAAATTTGGGGATTGAAATGTGGAAGCAATCACGGCAAAGGAAGGATATTTATAACCGCAAATCCTAAACGGCTAGAAAAGCAAGTGGTAGAGACTAATCATGACTCTCCTAGGGTTTTGTGAACCTATCCTATTAATGACAAATAACCGTTACAAGAAGTTGAATCAAACACCAATTCTAAATCCGATAAAAAGACCCTGCACAAATCACTTGCCTGGCCCAAATTTTTATCTCCTTATTCCTGGCCAGACCCAATAATGGAATAAGCAGATAAGGGGCAATTGTTGGGCCCTAAATTATCCTGCTTGACCTGATATAGGCCAAGCAACAGCCAAGGATAACTTCCAGGCAAAAGACATCTGAAACCAGGCATTGATTCAACATGGATAGGCACCAAGCAGGAGTTGATGAAAGACAGGCGAAAGATAACCAGCAGCCTAAAAAGGAAAAGCACCAGGCCACTGCAGGCGACAAATAGGCAGTTGATATATGTTCCCTACAAAAAAGGAAGACCAATTCCAGAAAGCTATGATATAGGAAGCAGTCAAAACAACGGCTAATAAAGAGGCAACCACCTCCGGGTAAATAGGGCACATTCCCTATTTACCAGGAAACCCTAAACGGCATAAGAAGGAGGAAGAGATCAGCTATAAATAGAAGAGAAGAGAAGATTAGAAGGGACATGAGATATACCCTCACTTTTACTTATATTTTTGTATTCTTAAGCTATATATTCGCCTGTCACGCCTGATATAACAATACTCTGTCAGGCTATCTAAAACCATAGTAACAATCACTCCTGGCTTGGTGCCCGTGCTTTTTTCCCTTATTCCCAGGGTTTTTCCACGTATAAAAATCTTTGTGTCATTGTTTATTAGTTCATTTTGCACTTAATTATACCAATCAGGTGAGTTGTTTGAGTTAGATCACCCTACATATAAATCCCTGGCAGGACAATCTAGATCAGTAAAAAGCCCGTCAAAACACTTGCTTTAATATCAATTAGTTTAATTTAAACAACTCAAACTCCCATATTGTGACCTCAGACGGACTAAATTGACAAGTAGATAGTGACCGCCTCCCTGTGGAGATCGACCCTACTTACCGCAAACTTCTGTTAGTTGTACTTAGGTATTTATTTTTGGTACTGAAACGACGGTATCAAATTTTGGCGCCGTTGCCGGGAAGGCAACTATTTATTTACTTGTTTAATTCTGTCTGTCTTTAGCCTCAAGGGATTTATCCCTTGAGGCCGTTCTAATCTTTTTCTTTAGTGCTGTTTTGATAGGCCCTACAGGTTTTACCTAGACAGTTCTAGGTAAAAGATCGTCAAAGGGAAGGCTTGAGTACCTTTGACCCGTCACCTATGTTCCATTATATGGCACAACAGATGATTTACTGTGGGATAGGTGGTGCTGCTGGGCACAATGCGGCTATTTGCATGGCAGAGAACGACAAGGTCTACGCATTCAAGCACCATAGACGAGCTAGCCATTCCGCTGTAGTTCCGCCGCCACTTCTGCCCTATCAACGAGACTACCAAAAGCCTCTATTTGTCTGGCCGTCGCAACAACAAGCTCCTCCTCCTGATAAACGAAAAGAAGAGATTGCGGAGCTGAAATCTTTGATGAAGGCACTTGCATTCCGAGTGCAAGAAGATGATAGACGTAAAGAAGCTCAACTAATTGAGCTGGAGTCTCAAATAGCTCAGCTAGCTGCTGAGTCGAATAGTAGGCAGCTAGAGAAGGTATACTTTACCGAAAGTGGTCTTTCCCATGAAGGACCCGAGTTGCCTAGCGCTATTAATGATTTGGATGACTCGGATTACGAAGATCTATCCGAAAATGAAGCGAGTTATGAAGACTTCTGCGATGCACTGCAAAAATCACTCGATCGAGCTAGTAACAGTGCTCAATCGAGTGGATTTCCATATAAAACGTTCGATCGAGCAGTTCAATGTGCTCGATCGAGTGAAAATCAAGAAGAAAGCCTTCGATCGAGTAATAATTCTACTCGATAAACTGATTTGGCCAGCGAGAGCAATGCAACGTCACTTGGGTTCGTTCTAGATGACGATTTTGATGATGATAATGGTTACAGTGAATCTCCCCTATTCAAAGCCGAGCTGGATGTGCTTGAGGCTGCGATTTACGGGACGGACCCCACAGAGGAGGGTAATGAGAAGGCAGCTGAGTCTGTGATTGCTCCTAGCGCGGAAAAGGAAATATCTTCCTTTGTCAATGATTCCATCATTGAGAGCAATCGAGGTAGTTAACGATAATTATATTATTGTTTGTTTAAGTAGTACATTGCCTCACTTGACTTATGCTTCGTATTTCAATGCTATACCCCCTCCCAGTCGGTCAAATAATTTAACAGTTTTTCACCGTACTTGTCATCTTAAATTTGTTAATCGAAAACAATGCCCTAGATTATTATTAATTGCTCCCGTGCTCCTTTATTTTATTGACAAATTTAGGAGCTGTCATAGGAAATTTGTTAGACTCAAACGTTTATACATTTTATTTTCCTATGTTGTTGTTCTACTATGGTGCTACTTACAGTTTTGTGTAGCACATGCGCATCTGTTTGATCGGTTGCTGCGCGCTTTGAGCTGTTTTGACCAGGTTTAATTAGAGAGGCTCGAAGGAAAAAAAGGTCAAGCTGGGACCTGTCTGAAACTAGTGCTATCCGGGAGGCAACCCACAGATTTAATTTTTAGTTGTTTTTCATACATTTCAGTTTTTATTGTGTTTAATAATCGGTCTTCTCGATCGAGTTCTTTACTTCCTTCGATCGAACATTTTTATAGTCCTTCTTCCTCGATCGAGCTGTTTTAGATGCCCAAGTCACTCGATCGAGTAATCTACTCTCTCGACCGAGTGATTTTGCTTGGATTCGCTTCCTGCGATGCTGTTCTGGAGCTATTTAGCGACCTCCCACGTTGTCGGCTGGTTTGGGGAGGTCCCTACTTCGCGTTATCTTGTGAGTTTTCTACAGCTTCACTCTCTCCTTTTCAGTTTGCATTTCCTTTCCTTAATTTTGAGTACAATGAGGGCATTGTACGGTTTTGTTTGGGGAGGTTATGCATCCATATCTGTGTCTGCATGCTGTCTTTATTGCATTTATGTTGTCACGTTTAATTTCTGTATGCATTGTTGTTTAATTTTTATAAAATTCAAAAATCTTATAGAAATTGATAAAAATTCAAAAAATTCACGTTTATTTTAGCATATAGGTTGAGTCGGAACGACAGATTTCCGTGATGAAACTGCACATTAAGTTGTCATTTTTACTTAAGCCTTGCATCTAATTGACAGTTATTAGTTTAGTCCTGCGCATATCTACGAGTTAATGTCAAAAATATAGCTGACTGTTTAGACTTGACTTGATAAATTGGCAATCTACTTACAATTTCTGAGATTTAGAACCTTATAACTGGTGTCATTCATGACCGGTTTACATAGAAATTGAGAGTAGTACTCCTTGCATAACATGTCCATTACTTTTGCACTTTTATCAAATTCGATTTCTTGTCATATGCATACATTCAGGTTTGTGGTCAGTGTCACATGCAGGGAGGTGCTTGCAAAATTCCCTTTCTTTCATTTTTCACCCATTTAGCTCCACTTAAGCCAAATATAGCCTTTTTGAACCATTAGCTACAGTAGTGCCTATTTAATAAGTGCTCGATCGACGATCGAGAGGTTTTAGCTTGGGTTTGCTCGATCGAGTGATATAAAAGTCCTCGATCGAGTAAATCTCTATTGGGCTCGGGCTTTTTAGCTTTAATTTGTTTTTAGGTCAAATAAAATCGCCTTTCCTATAAATAGGAAGACGACAGAACATCTAAGAACACACTTTTTCACATTATTTTTCCCCTGTTACTGCTGCTACTTTGCTTCTCTCCATTTTTCCGGAATTTATTCTGTAACTCTCTCTTTCCCTTTTATTTTCTTTATTTAATGCTTATTATTATCCTTTCCCTTACTCTTGCTCTTTTCTCATTCATGTCTAGCTAATTCCCCTGCGAGGATTTAGGGGAGTGAATGAACCGATGTTAATTGCTAATTAGGTTTATAGATCGTTCGTTGTTGTTTTGTCTATGTTGTTAATCACTGCTCATAATTGTATCTAGCTAATTGAATCGATGCACTTAGCATTTTTAACTTTGGTAATCCTTAACCTAGACCGGAAGGTTGGAAGGGGTGAGACCTGAAGTGAACATTAGGATGCTTTAGTAAGGGCGGAAGCTAAGCTAATAGCGTTTCTGAGTGAATTGAGACCGAAGGAGATATTCGCTGCCCCTTAGACAGATACACGTGACCGATCTGTGACCTTAGCTGCAATTAACTGACATCCATTGATGACCCGACAGTCCTAGTCTTCTCTCTTTTATTGTTAATCTTCCTTATTCTTTTCTCTTGCTTTAATCTCAATTAGTTTAATTTAAACAACTCAAACCCCCATCTTATGACCTTAGACGGACTAAATTGACAAGTAGATAGTGACCGCCTCCCTGTGGAGATCGACCCTACTTACCGCTGACTTCTGTTAGTTGTACTTAGGTATTTATTTTTGGTACTGAAATGACGGTATCAATAGTTTACTTGTGAGAATCTGTACCCATGGCAATATATTTATAATACCGACTTAGTTGAGTGCACGCTTCTAAGTTATTTTTAATCTGGTTAAATTTACTCCAGGATCGGAAGATTGGACTAAATAGACCTTCTATGAACAGTAGACTACCCTAACGAGGACGGAAGTTAAGTTAGTGGAAATCTAGGATAGAAAGTGGACACGAAGGACCTTTCCTGTATCCGTCTCACAGTAGATTATCTAGGCTATTTGCAGCTGAGTCGATAGACTACCATGGTGAACCGAAATCCTGACATGTTCTCTCTCATTTGATCATCTTTATTATAATTTCTGTCTTTTATGGCTCTCTCTTTATCGCTCTTTCCATTAAACTTTTATTAGTTTAGATAACCAAAATTCAAACCCCCATTTGTGACCAAATAGACGGACCCTTAACAGATATCTTGCCTCCCTGTGGAGATTGACCCGACTTCCCTAGCTATATTAGTTAGTGCCAGTTTGTTTTTGGTAGGTACACGACTAGCTTGTCAAAGATGTCCCTAGTCGTCAATATATAGGTTCCAGCGCAACAGTATTTTGCAGTATTGCTCACCCAAGATTTCTCTCATGGCGATCAAGATGTTCCTAATCGTCAATGTGTCCCCCACGATGCCAAGGACGCATCATTGATTGACTCAACATATGATTCTTCCCCACAGAGTTCGAGAGAAACAATTTCCAAAGATTATGTACTTTCAGATAACCC
Organism: Silene latifolia; assembly: GCF_048544455.1. Taxonomy (NCBI): domain Eukaryota; kingdom Viridiplantae; phylum Streptophyta; class Magnoliopsida; order Caryophyllales; family Caryophyllaceae; genus Silene; species Silene latifolia. The sequence continues at coordinate 14,633,103 of NC_133538.1, read as the reverse complement.
TTTTCAGGATAAACCTTTCAGATCTTTCATAAACTTGCCTTAATCTTTCAGACAACCTTTCAGATAACCTTCATATATTCAGATAACCTTTAGATAATCCTTTCAGGATAATCCTTCCTTCAGCCTTCCTCCCTTCAGATAATCCTTTATTTCTTCAGACACTTTCAGATAATCCTTTCAGTAATCTTCAGATAACCTCTTTCAGTTAAGTCCCCTTTTAGTCCTTTAGAGAGTCAGAGAGTTATCCTTCAACCTTCCCTTTAGAGAGAGATAGCCTTCAGAGTTAGCCTTCAGAAGTGTTAAGAAGTTTCTTCAGATTCCTGTGACCCCTAATGCCTTCAGACATCAAGTTATCTTTAGACCAAAGAGTTTTGCCGAAGCGCCTTCAGTCTCGTTTCACCCAGGAGTGTCTCAAGTATGGTTTCTTCTTATGGCTAGCAAGCTTCCTTAAGTAGTCTAATGGACTTTAAACGACCCTCCCCGTTAGTCGACAGACTCTAAAATGTTCCCGACGACAGGTCCTTGGCTCAGACCCCTTGAGCCGCCTCGCATCGCCATAGTCGTTAGGTTATAATATTCGATTGATCTGATGGCTATACTTTAACTTTCGCCTTGTCCAAGCCTCAGTCAAAGTGGGGGCTCTGTAGATACCTCATTTCTGCACCTCCCGCAAGCCACCCGGTGATGATTGGGTCGCATGTTTGGTACAAGGAATGATTTATGACAATTCTTAAGTTTATCGTCAAGTGATAGCTCAAATAATTTTGTCTACCCCTTGGTCGTCGTCTACCCGCCATTATGGTTGTTTTGACAGTAATTAGAGTTCATTTGGAGTCCGGGTTAAAAACCATCTTCATTTCTTAAAACCGTCAAATCCCGAGTCAAAAGCAATGTGCTTGTCTACCTAAGGTTAGGATGTCATAAAATGTTATGGGTATATCTCATTTTGAGTCCCATGTCACTTCTTTGGGCTAAGCTTAAAGTTTACATTACAAAATGTGCATTTTATTTAGTTAAAATGATAACCCGACCTTTAGGCCCGTTTTATGAGGTTATAGCGACTTTTCTGGGTCAGGCCTATTTCACATAAAGTTCTTGATCTTTATTTTAGCTTTCTAACGCCACCAAAATCACCATATTCCGAGTCTTGTAGAGAAAGTTATGCCTAAAATACGACAGGCTGACAAACGCGTTTTCTACGCGCAGAAGGAACCTACCCGGGAAAGGACGCAGTAAGTGCTGCGCCTCTTCCAAGGGACGCAGCACCTGCAACGCCTTTTCTCAGGGCTTTCTTTTTGTCCAAGTTTCCGTGTTTTAACCTAAGTCGGTTGTTTCCAGATCTTTCCTTCCGTAACCCAAATTCATCCGTGTGATTAGTATAAATAGGGTGCTTCGTTCCTTATATTTCTCACGCAAGTGTCCGCCCTTCTCTTCTCCCTTTGCATTCTAAGACTGTGCTCTTGCTTATTGGCGTCTACGTGCTTGAACTTTCAACCACGTAAGCTCGGCTCCTTCTGAGTACCAGCCTCGTTTTGCATGACCGACCAATTTGACCAACTTCACTCAATCAACTTAATCAATTTAGTTTAATTCCTCTTAAGAGGGCACTTTCGTCGTACATTCGAGTCGAGCAATCACTAATCGTTAACTTAGTCAATCTCGTTTCGTCAAACATATAAGTCTGAGTGTGTAAATCCTACTTTTATTATTGTATTTTATCTTTGTATTAATCGTAAGATTTACGTTGAAAACACGTTTAAAACGATTTACAAAACCTTTTATCAAACTGTTTTTACGGATTAACGGGAGACAGACGTCGAGAAGAAACGCAGCAACTGATGCGCCTCTTCGAAGAGTCGCAGCACCTGCTGCGCCTCTTCCTGAGGTTGCCGCAGTTTTTGCTTTTCTTCTTCTTCTTTCGTTGCTATCTGTTAATTCGTCTTCTTTCTTTCGTCTTTCCGTCTTTTCCTCTTATTTCGTTCGCATAATAATTTTAATACGTAGTTCTTAGATAATTTATCATCCTAATCCGACCTAGATCCCCAATAATCAATATTAGCGGGTTTTCGTCGTTAACATCAAACCCGGATTTTAGAGGCTCGATTCATTCATATCAAGTTTCTGAAATTCTACCTTTTGTATATGTTTTCATTACCGTCTATCACGTCTTTTCCATCTTTAATTTAACCTAATTTTTTTTCTTTAACTTTAACTCGTTTATAATTCGCCGTAATTCGTTCATAATTTGTTTTAATTAGTTATAATCAGTTTTAATTCATGTTTCATTGCTTTTATGACTAAATTCATTAATATGCTAAATCACTTCTACTCGAGTTCTAATATCAATAATCGGCCTTAAATTAACCAACGAACATTAACGAACCGCGAGTCTGACTTTCACAGTCAGAACCCAACTCAAGAACAGACGCGGGAAGTGCTGCGCCTCTTCCAGTGGACGCAGCAGATGCTGCGCCTGTTCTAAGTTGGCTTCTGCCTCTGAACTCTTCTCGTTTTGACGTAGGGTTTCTAATTAAGATTTTAATTAACTATTATTCTTATTATCACCATAATTCGACATATTTTTCATATAATTCGTATTTTCCATATTTACTATAATATTTTTATTAATTTATTATTTCCTATTTTCTTTTTATTTCCTTATTTTTATTTTCCTTATTTTCCAAATTTCCTTATTTTCCAATTTTCCTTAATTTCTAATTTCCTTATTTTTTTCCCAATTTTCTAACATTCCTTATTTCATTTATTCTTTTCTTTTATTTATAAAACTCTTTTGGGCATGTTTATGACGTAAATTCAGGTTTATTAATTGTAATTTATTTCATTAGTTCATATTTATTTTGAATGATTTATTTACTTGTTCTTCACATGTAATTAATCTAACATTTACTTCGACCTTAATGAGTGCTTATTAATTGTTCACCGACTTAGTTTAATTCACATGCTAGGATTAAAACGTTTTTTGTTGCATTGCATGCATATAATCGATAACATATCAAGTATGAATAACTTCCCTAATTATTAGTAGAGACCGCTATCGAGGCGGACGGGATTAGGTGTTCATTAAAAGGACTTCCTAATACGTACGCTCACCCCTTACTCCAGATCTCTGTGAACATCCGTGTTCATTGGTTTCCACGAGAGTCATTCTAGACATATAATGCTAAGGGTAACGAGTTCTTAGTGTCTGTGTCATTACTTTGTGTCTTAACATGACACGAGGTATTCGAACAGTTCCAATTTTCCATAAAATTTGGTGGCGACTCCACAAATGCAAAGCTTGTTTTCCTAAGCGCCCCCGTGGGCCGCCCGTGTCCACACCACCCTACTTACCCGAGGTAAAAAGAGAACACCCCGCTTGGGCGAGCGTGGTTCTAATGAACAAGGGATTCATAGGTGTTACTAATTGGTAAGGCTAATCTCAATTTTAGTTATGTGAGAGATCTTGTCAATTTAGTAATAAATTCCGTATAAGTGAACTAAGTCGGTGAATGTAAATGACGTGAATTGACAAACGCGAAAATAAAATGCATGTGAATGGCGATTTTGGCATGTGCGGAAAAATAAAAGCAAGCAAGCATATGAATAATCCTAGTATGGCCACCTAGTTAATAAAAACTAGACTATTACATATCGGAAACCAACTCCTTGGTCCCTTGCCTCTTCATTCCAAAAGTGGCTTCTTCTAGTGGGATTTGGAACACCTTCCAAAAATAGACTCCATCTCGATGTAAATCCGTCTTTTGGAAACGCCGGTAAAAATAACTATTACAATTAAATTACATAGCTATTCCTATTATACATTAATTAATAAAATAAATAAAACTATTAATTAATTACAAACCGACGATAGGAGATCGTATTTAAATCACAAACAAATCGCTATTCCCATTCATTTCGGGTAATAACGATTAAAATAAACTAGGCCATACTAGGTACAACAAAATAAATACTTTAAATAAATGACAATCATTCATTCAACTTAAATTAATATGCTTAAAATGCTGTAAAATGATGCCAAAACCGCCCTATCTAACAATCGTTGGTATCCATCTCGGTTTTGTGGATTTAATCGATTTTTCACTTGTAAAAATCAATAATCAACTCTTAAATCTGATTTAAGTCCAAACTAATTTTTGAAACTATTTTGGACCTCAAAATTAGTCCTCACTAATTTAGTGATGAATAATTAGTTTGATTTGGTGATATTTGCTAAATTAATCGGAAAAATCATAACTTTTAAGTAATAAATCCAAAATAATTGAAAATATTACCAAAAATTAAAACAAAAAAAATTGAGTATTCTGGAACACTCCCAAGAACACCAAAATGTCATGAAAAATGCCCAAAAACTTCGGATAAATTTTTATGAAGAAAAATATTGATATTTATCGGTTTTTAACCATTAAAACCAATAAACATCAAAACAAGGTGAAAATACATTTTAAATTTCACTTTTAACTTTTAAATCATATTTTTAAATGTACATAAATTTATCAAGGGCATAAACAAATTTTTCGAGTATATGATTAAATTATTTCACTTTTATCGACTTTTATCTCATAAAAGCAATAAACTTGCAAAACTTCAAACTAACCATCGAAATTTTACATACAATCTGTAGAAAATATGCATGAAACACCATAAAAATTTCATGACCCGAATCAACATTTAACTATATTTAGTTAACTCTTAACCAAAATACGGCATTTTTTACTCGGTTTTCTACCAAAAATCATTAAATATAGCAAAATAACTTCACAAATCACCAAATTTTACGACAAACCTTTTGAGATCAGGAGGTATGCATGGCCAAAAATTTTCGTGCTAAAACCTCGTCTAACACAATTTTTGAGTTTTTCAAATTATCTCATAATTTGTTTAATATGCTTGGAAAAACAATTTCCTTACATTGATTTTGATGGTAAATATGGGCACAAACTAGATCACCTATCTAGTTTGTTCTTATGCTAATAATATATGGAAGATCCTCCTTTACCAAATCTTCAAAGAGAAGACCTCCTTCTAGTATCACCCATGAACAACACCCAAAATCTTAACAAATATTAACTAGATATTTGATAAGATATACCCTCAAATATAGCTCTGAAAGGAAACAATCCAGAAGAGAGCTGGGGTGTGTTTGTGAAGCCTTTGGCCTTGAAAAAATTCAAGCTCCTTCCTCAAAACAACGTAAATATGCTAATAAATTCCATAAATATTCCAAAACTAAACATACTTCTTATCAAAACCCACCTCCTTATTACAAGAAACATAATAAGCACAAAAAACAAAAAGCTTCTACATCTTCAAAACCTACAAAAATTATCTGCTACAAATGCAGTAAACCAGGTCATAAAGCAAATCGATGTTTCATTAAGAAGAAGATAAATGAAAATTTTAATGATGATTCAGCGCTTTGTTCAAAACTATCACAGCTTCTTCTTCGGTCTTCCTCATCTTCTTCTGAGGAGGAAGAGGACATCATGGAACTTTAAATTCAAAATTCTTCTGATTCTGAGTCTTATGATTCAGCATCTTCTTCACCTATTCAAATCATTAATGTCATCACAGAAGATAAAGAGTTTCTTTTTGATATCATTGACAAAGTTGATGATCCTGAAGTGAAAAAAGAGGCATTAATACCATTCAAGAAATGGGATTTCTTTGTTATGTAGGTTTTGTTTTAGAATGCCTCCAAAACCAATGTCAGAAGCATCGGTCTCGACCATCATGAATGCATCAGGGTGTGGTATGACAAGACATGGTAAAGACTTAACCTTTTCTTTGAGATACTTAACTATACTCGTATGGGACTCAGACCATGCAGGAGGGTTATTTTTTAGTCTTTGAAATAAGGGTATAAAGGTTTGTCTTAAATTAGGAAAGAAATCTGACACATAATTAAGACATCCTAAAAATCTTTGAAGTTGGGTTTTTTCTTTAAGAGTATCTGGAAAGCTGTCAGCAAATTCTATAGCTCTTGCTATAGGTTTTACTGTGCCTTTATGTATGTCATGACCCAAAAATCGTATTTTGCTTTGGAAAAGTTTCATTTTTTGGGCAGAGACAACTAACCCATTTTTCTCAGTAATATAAAGAAATGTTTGAAATGTTGTTCTATGCTTTGAGAAAAAATTAAAATGTCATCAATATAAACTATTGAAAATGTTGAATAAGGGTTCATAATATCATTCATAAAGCATTTGAATGAAATCTAATCCATTGAAGAACCTTATTTAAAGGTTTATAATTAATGACCAAACGAGGTACTCCTCATTCCCTTTCAGCATTATTCATGACATAAAATACTGCACAGTTCCAAGGAGATTTGGAAGGTCTAATGAGTTTTTTGTCTAGGAGAGTTTGAATTTCCTTTTTACAAACTTCTAGGAGTTCGGAATTCATTTGAATAGGGCGAGCTTTTGTAGGAATAAATTTTTCAGAAAAATCTTTAATATAAGGTAAGGTAACAACGTATTTATTTCTTTCCCAAAAAGCGTCGGGAGTATCAGCACAAACCCTATTCTTAAAAAGATTTTCTAGATCTGAGATCTATTTTTGAATGGCTGGAGATTGAAGTTTTTCTTCAATCCTGGCATAAGAAATTTCTTCTTTAATATTTCAATACCAGACAAAAGGCATGCAATTTCAAACAATGATGGACCACTGGATTCTTCAGAGATAGTGGTCCCTCCACCAACGCAAAAGAACGGTTATCATTCATCTGCAAATGAGAATTCAATATCACAATCCAAAAGCATATTCAACAGTACAAAACGAAACCACTATAAAAGGAACCCCTCAGTATTCAAGAAGGGCATCAAGTTTTTAGAGTGCAGTATTGCCTTAAGCAAACTAGCAACAAAATGTAAAAATAAGTTGTAATCAAAAGATCTCTGTATCAATATTCATTGTAAGTTTTATTTTCATTTTTCAATCCTGTAATTTTCAAAGTTTATTTTAAAATCAACTACTTTCATTGTTCTCATTTCTTTTAACTGTTTTAATTTCTACTACTCTGTTGGTACCTGGGCTCCTTCCTGGTATCAGAGCCTTAATAAGGTTCACTCATACTGTGTTTGCATACACTGTTAAGTATTGGTAAGGTGCTTGGTCAGCCCTGGTTTAATCCGTTGGTAAGTCGTGTCTAGGTGTTCCCGGTGGGGGTGGTCCCACTGTTCCCATTTACATAGCGTCTGCATTCATTGGTAGGTTTAAACTTTAATCATGGCAAACTGGTTAAGAAAGGCGTTCCAAGTAGGAACAAGTAGAGATATGTAAACAGTTCAAAGTCATGAAATCAATGTTCCTGTTTATTTCTCAAATTGGGATATACCCAAAGAAAACCCAACTGAAATATACAAAATAGGATCATTTGATTTCAAAACTGCATTTTCAGTAAGAACTCATGAAGAAACTAGAAGTATCCATAATTCCACAGAAACTTTACATTTACTTTCTCATAATAGTATAAAAGAATATATTCAAAAGAAATATAGATTTATTCACTTTGGCCTTGTTCAGGTTGCAGTCAAACCTTTAGTTCATAAGGGGGTTGATTGTCCTATATTCATGGCCTTAAGAGATAATAGGTTAAAAGCATACAAAGACTCTTTGCTTGCTGTTAATCAAACCAATGTCTGTAATGGACCTGTGTATTTCAAATGTTTTCCAGATTTTTCTGTTGATTTACAAGATCCGTTAATTCAGGACTCTTTAATTATTGATATTCATATTTTGGATAATAAATTCAAAGACTTTGCAAGAAATTTTGCAATTGTTTTTAGAATTTATTTCAAACTTATGACTTCCACAGTCAGTCCCAAGTTCATTCATGAACCTTCTTCAAAAGAAGAAACTATTTTCCTAGAAGTTCATTCAAATAATAGCGGGACTAAGTCCTTAGTCACTACTGCCAAAAGTCTTCCCTGGAATAAGATTACCATTCCGGAAGAACTTCAAATTCCTAAAGAACTACCTACTCCTAATATGATCAAAAAAGATCTTGATGAGATAATTGAAGATGATAAAAGGGTTATTATGAGATTCAATTCTTTTAGAGAAGGATCGTCATTTTCTTCCGCTGGTATATCTTCCTCAATGAATCTTCCAAGAAAATCATTCTCTCATGTAGAATCTTCAGATATTCATTATAAGATAAATTTCAAATCTCCTTTACCTGAATATGAGGCTACTTCTTCAAGTCCTCAGTCTCCTACTCCATCAGATTTTCAGTCTGTTAATACTATTACTCAAGAGTTTGAGATAAATAAATATTTTCTTCGAAAAGATTTTGATTCTCCACAAAATAGTCAAAATAAATCTTGGTTTCTCTCTTTCAAAGAAGAATTTAAAGATCAAATATGTGAATATTGGTATGCTGAAGCACCATGCTATCAATATTCCTTTCTTTACATGGTTTTCTCTCTACTGTAAAAAGAGAGGTATAGAGAACCCTTATAAATTATCTAATACTAGATTTTGTGCTTGTGCGTTGCACGGGTTTCAAATTTGTCCTTCCCCTAATTGTTTAGATTTTTAATATCATTTTGAATGATACGTAAAAGTTGTATTTCAATTACTCAAATAAGGTACTCCGTATAAATCTTCCTATCTTATTAATTTGAACACCTACCATCGAAATTTTAAAATAGTAAATTAAAAGATAACTATACCTTTCGTTCAATAAATTATGTGTATAAAAATATATATCAGTATTCAATTAAATAAATATACTAATGTATTTATTTGCCTTAATCTATTTTTTAAAATACGTGTTTTGTAAATTACATAGCCACTAAAATAATTAATATAATAGCAACAAATTTTAACTTATTTGGCTATTAACATTACTTACCTACGTAACTACCCATATGCATATATAATATTGATCACCATATATATATATATTGCTGGAATATGTGTCCTCCGACAATAATGCGATCACGACTGTTGGTCATGATGATCACATGTTTAAGTCTCATTATAAAGAATACAATTGGGAGGTAATATTTACTGTCAACTGATCAACATATATCGGTAATGATTGGCTGACTAGAGTTTGACATTCGTAAATGCGACGGTGGTGATCAGTTGATCCCCTAGGTCATACCTATAGGGCAACACTCTTAATTGATCAATTAATTAATCGTATAACGTTACGAGTCAATTAATTTAATTAAAATTGACGGACGATTTTGGAAGTAATATTTACGTATCTCATTGAAATTGATTAAAATGAGATACGGTCTGAGTAATCGAATTGTATCATTACTCAGATGAAATTATTGTTTAAGGAAACAATTAAATTTGAATGAATTATTATAAATACAAATTGTTGTGATTTATAATTGGTAAAATATTTTGGTACAAGTAATTATGAATTACTAAAGTCGATTTTAGTATATGACGTATTTTTTATTAATACGTTGATTTTTAATATGTTAGAAATACATAACAATTTTATGTTACATATGACATATTGACAAATTTGACAAAAATAAAATGGGTTCCATTTTATGAAAGTGCCGAAATTAGGAGGAGGATTAGGCTAATATTGTTTTTATTATATGAGTGGTAAACACAATGATTACCTACTAAACTAGCCATGCAACCCTAATGCTCATTGTGAAGACAAACACATGCATGCATTGGCTCCCTCCTCTCCCTCTTCCACCCGGTTTTACACAAAGAAAAGGAAAGGGTTTTTGCCTTATTTTTATCATATTCAATACATAACATTTCATGGTATTGGATTATCATTTTTTCATTCATTCATCTAAAATTTGAGTTTTAGAGAGATAAAAAGCTTCCTTCTTCCTCCTCCCATAAACCGAAAATATTAAGTGTCCTATAATATTTTTGGGTCAATTTTTCTATAAGATTAATATTGTACTAGTATTTATAATATTAATTTTAATTAAGAGTGTGCTTTGGGTATAAAGCTTTGGGAGAGATCCTATACTTAGATCTTAGTTCTTCCACTAAGGAAAGCACAAGAACAGGAGAGAAAGGTGATCTCTCTTGTGCCCATATAAACCGAATTTCCAATGTAAGATGAACATTTCTTCTTTATATTGTTTATAAGTTTGCATGCATAAGATCACCATTAATTTTATGACAAATTAAAATATAACATATAGGAATATGTTAAGTATATAGATCTATTTTTCCTTCAATTGGTATTAGAGCCATGGTTGTTTGCATGCAAATCGGTTAAAAGTTTTTCCGAGTTATAAGAATAACATATAAAACTTGTAAAATTTGTGTTATTATGATATATCACGAAAATCATCATGCATGTTAAAATTTCTGGTCCTAAAATGTTTTTAGGATTTTTTGGTTAATTTACGGATTTTTATTGTTTATATTATACAATAATGGCATTAAAATATGATTTTATGAGTAAAAATGTCATTTTCGGACTAAAATTAGCTAAACTTTGAATTTTCTAGTGATTTTTAGATATGTTGTCAAATATATTATTTTGAGATGACCTGTAAATTTTCATAATTTTTGGACTTTTTATGCTCGAAAAATGGAATTTTCATTGTTAAAATCGGATTTAAGTGAAAAATAGGTTAATATGAGATAAATTTCGAATCTGGTCATAAAAATTTAGTATGTTGTCACATGCAATTTTACAAGATGTGTGTAAAATAATAGGCTATATTGAAGTCTTTTTGCATGATTTATGGATTTTTGAAGAAAAATAGCATGAATAGTGACTTTATTAGTGAAATATTAATAAAAACATACTCTATGACTAAGGAAAAACATTATATGTTGCATTTTATTATCTTTTTCAGATCTAAAATTGAAAAGTTAATGAATATAATTTTTTCACATGTTTTTATGATTATTTTAGTTAAAACCGATAAACCGCAACATTGTTTTTCCGGATAAATGTCGAAATTTTAACCTAAGTTTTTTGTAAATTATGAGTGTCATGGTATTTTTTCCAGAATGTTCATGAGTTTAAATTTCAAATTTCAAATTTATTTGAAATTTTGTAATTTATTTGAAGTTTATAGCTTATTTTTATATTTTTTAAGTCCATTAATGAACAAATTTTAGAAATATGAGTTAATTATGGTCAAATAATTAGTGAAGACTAAATTTTGAGTCCTAAGAGGTTAGGGTAATTAACTTATGCATAAATATGAATTTATGTAATTTTTGTGATTATAAAATGTTGAAATCACGCAAATCCGTAAAAACCGAGTAATATACGATATTGGCTAATTAAAGGCGATTTAGCATGAAATTGGGCATGTTCATACATATTATAATGCTGCATTTTTTTTATGATTGTCATAATTTTAATTTATGTAATTTTTTGTAACACCCCGATTTATAAAGGAGCCTCTAGCAAGACATTCCCTAATAAACCGGACTGTTACCATCTCGATTTCCCGAGGTAGTGAATAACAAATTAAACTCCAAGGCAAATTACATAATTTCTTTAACTTAACTTTTTACAAAACCTCATTTACATCAAATTACAAAGAACTAACATAAATAAAAGTGAAAGTCTTCTAAATGATGATCTAGCTACTAAGTCTTCTGATCCAGTGTCTCACGTCCATCAAGCTCCCATCCTATCTCATAAACTTGTCAAGCCTGCTCCCCAATATTTGGATCGTCACAGGTGTTCACAAATACACAGGGTCAACCACGAGGTTGAGTAGGGAATACAATAAAACAACAAAATATGATATGCATGCTCCTCCGTCACCACCACCATCCCATCGCGACTCATAACCCGTACAACCCAGCCATACCGATCCCCGTGTAGACTATATATCGACCGTAGCCGATCGCCCGCTCGCTTGTTGAGGACACCGGGCGAGTCTGAACCCGCACCGGGCCTTATCACAACATCATCATCACCACACACGTCACCACAACATCCTCCATCTCCAATGTATATGAATGCTCAAGAAATTAATGCAACACAATATGTATATCATTGAACTGGTAAATCATAGAATCATGCCGATTACCGAATGTTGTGATAATATACTCAATACGATCAATTCAGTCAAGCACATTCCAGGATATGAATCATAACATGAATCAACAACCACGAATCAAGTCAACGTTCACAGTTTGGTCATATGAAACACAAACAAGTCAACACAATTCAACAACAACGATAATAAGTCAAGTGTATTTCCCTACCTTTTCGCAATCCAAGCACGCACAAGCAATCAATTATGATCCTTCACATATCCATCACCTACATAACATAATTATGTATAATTACCACCTACTCAGTCAATTAATCATTCACATAACCTAGACTCATCGTAATTTAGTAGGAATATCAACTTAAGGAACAAACACGACTTTCCCTGATTTTCCTGCACATGGCAGACTCGTTATAAAATACATAACTAATTCCAGACAAATCAAATTGATACAAGGCCAATTGGATTGGAACCCCATGAGTCTTAGCTACAAATTATATCTAACGTGTTTTTCTCAAATTCCAAACTTATCAAGGGTTTTCAGACTGATTTCCAAAAACTGACAGAAACCATCGCATAAAAATTATTGATTCATAAAACGAGTTTAAAACATTATTTTGCAGTAATTCCAAATCCTATTATTATCTAGACTATACAAAGATGATGTATGGAGAAGCCTCATAACTGAATCGACATAAAAATTAGGGTTTCAAATCATTTTCCACAACCAAATCAGATTCGCGGACTTTTCAGCGACATGTTCATAAATAAATCACCTAGGACAAACCATAAAGAATTTGACAACGAGATTTTATATGCATAAACTAGACATCAAATAAACAGGACTCTCTTTTCAAACTTTTTGAAGACGAACAATTTAAAACAGTATAAACAATGGAATGAAATCGACTTACAAACAGGGAAATCGAATTAGGTTGGAATCGATGAGAAATCTTCAATCAAATGAAAGGCTCGACAATTCTTCTTCCTCTCCCTTTCTCTAAGGAGGCTAACCTATTCTAAGGAGTCTTAGATGTCAAATGATTACAAAAGAACGGGGGGGGGGAGGTATTTATAGGGGTTATAAGATTAGGGTTAAATGGGAAGCTAGGAAGAAATGCGGAATGACAGACTAAAGTTGGACTCGGGTGAGTTGAGCTTGTCTTAGGCGAGTTTAGAGCATATGCAACAACTCAGCCTTGGAACTCGGGCGAGTTATTCTTTGTCTCGGGCGAGTTGAGCTCTGCTCGGGCTTCGATTATAAAAATAGACGTCATTTGCTCATCCGGATTCCGAATCGAGTGATTCAAAAGCCTTGACCACTTGATTTTTTTGCGTCCTTCCATTTATCATACTTTCAGAGCTAAAGCAACACTTCTTGGTAGGTTTTTTGAGTGATTTTCTCTTGTAATGGCTCTCTTCCCGTCATCGTTGCCCCATAGCTTGTGGGGGTTAGCATCCAAATCCCAAATATTGCTTCATTGATCTAAGGGTCCTTGATGATATAAACGCGAAAGCAATTAAAATTTGGTAAATAATGAAAACAGAACTCGAACAGCAGTAACAAGACAGAAATAAGATTTAAGGAATTAAGGGTTTGTATTTGGTGTATTTAACGTGAAATCAACAACAAGAAATAAATAAAACACTTGCATTAACAAATTAACGATCTTGTGATTTGTTTGTTGAATTTAACGAGAGAAGCAACAACAGCACGAGAAACTCGAAGTAACGGTGGGATATTTAGCCTCGAAATTGTCCTGAAATCGTAGTTATTAACGAAAGGGTCAGAGCCCGATCCTCGATCGCGATTGACTTGAAGTACGTTCTCAAATCAAAGGATTGGTTATCAAAAGTTTATCGGTTTTCTGAGTTAATATTTTAACGTGAATGAGAAACAAAGTAGCAGCAATAATACGCTTTATATAGGGTTACAAACTAGCTAACCCTAATATCTCTAATGAGATATTATTCTTACTAAATAATATAAATATAAATATAAATAAACTCCCTAAAACTGAAATAAGGAAATAATATAATACGGAAATAAATAATAGCTTATAAACAACATAACCAAGAAATACCACCTCATCAACCAGAAAAGAACACTTCTCGGTCTTTCCATATAGCTTTTAAGCCCTCAAAACCTCGAAAACAGCCCTTACATGACGCAAATGTTCATTATGCTTCTAATGTGCACAAGAATATCATCCAAATAAACAATAACGATGTAGCCAAGAAAAGGTTTGAGTACATCACACAATACCTCGTCCTTGTAAGGATCCATCACAAAACTAACTCTGGCCTGTTTCAAAACACTTACTTTGTTCCCATCATCGAGCCAATGTAAAGTATAAGGTTTTGGATGCGGTGTAGCTACAAGAGCAAGCTTATCAATCAACTCCGTTGCAGCAACATTGGTACAACTACCACCATCGACGACAATCGCGCTACACCACTTATCATTCATCTGGCATTTAGTGTGAAAAATAGGATCATGTTGTTCTCCCTTCAATGGTTAATTTTTGTAGATATGACATAAGACCATCGAGGTATCATAAATCGGTGCCTCATAGGCCAACGATTCATCCTCGATCTCCTCCTCTCCATCTAACACAAATAGCCCATCCTCCTTGATAGAACTATCATACATTAGTTCATCACACAAATCTATGGCTTCCCGTAGAGTAACATTCCGTTTATTAGGGCAATCACTTCGGAAGTGACCAAATACTTGACATTTGAAACAACGAACCTTGGCCGGGTCTTTCTCTTTGCTACTCGATTCTGGTTTGTCAGGAATGAGCGTTTTGGGTGTGATGGCAGCCGTGACCATTATAAATACGGACCCTCCAGCCTTGGCTCCTTCAGGTTTAGACCACGCATTACTCTTAGGGGTGAAACTTGTGCTAGAACGGTTCAATGTGTTCTGGTTTTTTACTTTTAAGCATAATTGGCATAACATATCAAATGAGTTATACTGATGTAAATAGACAATACGAGCTTTAATACTCGGATAATTGAGACCCACAAAGGACCTAAGGACACGTGAGGGAACCCACGTATACTCGAAAATAAAGGATGTCCGCTCCCACGAGACCAAGTAAGACCTAAACTTGACCTAGTAGACTCCTAGTGGACCGAGTAGAACCTCTAGCGGACCAAGTGGGTGGCACTCGGTCGAGTAAAGAGTATACTCGACTGAGTGGGTGTCACTCGGTCGAGTGAACTGGTCAATCGGTCGAGTAGCACTGTGTTGTACCTGAGAAATGATATTTCGGGATTTCATCTTATCCAAACTCTTATCCCCTTCATTCTTCTTCTTCTTCCTTCTTACTCTAAAACGCTCTCCCCTTTCTGTAAATGCTCCCTAAACCTCCCCTTTGGCCTTCACGCTTGGATTAATGATGGAATACCTCTTCTAATCCCAGATCTACCTTTGTAAGTCGAAATCTCACCTTTTACTCTTTGTCTTATGTTAATCTCGAATTAGGATTTACTAAGAGAGATTAATTAGTATTTAACTTATATAACATGAGTAATTAGCGACTAATAATAAAGGGTTTCATATGATAATAGTATAGAATGCATTGTGATAGTATTGTGTAATTATTTAGGGTGAGACGGTCTTATGAGACGGTTTTATGAGACGGAGTCGAGTCGGAATCTATTAGCTTGTGAAGAATGCGAAAAGGTGGGTTATTCTACTCGGTTTCAATATATTTCGTATGCATGTTTGAGTGTCTTTCCTCGTTATTGCATTTGTGATTCAGTTGGTATATCATGTGGGTAGACGAAGGGTTGTTATTCTAACATATGGGATTAAATTCATGAAAGGGTCGTATGTTTAATGTTGTTCTTCCATTTGTCATGTATAGTGGTGAATGTGTTGTGTTGGGAGTCTTTGATGGTGGTACTTTGATTGTTGAGGAGACGTAAGACGGTTGGGAAACCGTCTTGCGCTCAGGTCGCCCTTTGGAGCTTCTCACTCCAAGGGGGATGTGCACATTAGTGGCTTGAGTCACGGAGGGACTCGTGTGTTTGAGGCACGACATCTGGCAGGGGATCAGGTTGGCTTCCGGACCCGGTACGTCTGGGCGTGTCCCGATACCTTTGAGTGAGGTGTAGTGTCGTAGGCGTGTCCCCGACACTGGTGGTTGTGGATACGCCTGGGCGTGTCCCGGTACCGATATGATGATTGCATATATAATCGAGTCTCATTCGCATAATCCTTATGTTGCATCTCTACTTATCGAGTCATGTCTTATGTTTGTGTATTGAAACTAACGTTTGTTGTGTCCGTGTAAATGTCACCTATTTTCGGGGTGGCCTGTGTCAATCCATATGATATTTCCGATCATATGGGGAATAGTTGTTTACAGGTTAGCTTTGGTAGCATGCGGGAGAAGAGACGAGCCGTGATGACATTCGAGTCGAGCATAGTTGATTAGATTAGTATAGTAGTCATGAGCTGTATTCCTTTATTATTCATTTACGTTTATGTAATCCACTAAATACTTCATTTATGTTAATTGTTTCTTAATTGTGACTCCGATTACACCGCCTCGGAAAACGGAGATGGTAACATCTCCCAATTACCTTGGCCAGGTAAGAAACGGGTGTTAAAAGTGGTATCAGAGCTTTGATTTTGTAACCTAAACGAATGAACCAATCTGAACCTAGGTGTGTCTAATAAAATGAACCCGACATGAGTACAATAGGAGATCGGTTTTGGATGAGTGGGCGCCCTCATATCAAAACTAGTGCCTATTGCCTCGGTTGGTCACTACGTGGGTGGTTACAAGTAAGGGTGAATGATATAGACAATGTTGTGTGATTACATGAATGATATGATAGACTCTTGCATGTTATGAGTTTCGCATGTGTATGGTAAGATACAGAAAATTTGATGAGTATATTTACATGTCATGACACCTTTTTGGGAAGATGATAATTCCATTCTCTTGATTCATACCGTGTATTTATCTAATGCTTGATAGTGCTACCGTTAGTGTATAATTTATGATTATTTTGGTAGAGTAGGTGTGATTATGGATGTAGTAGATAAGAAATGGCGATATTGATGTCGCATGAGCTAACTCGGGACGGGTCACTGATAGAAGGTGGACTCCCAAACCTCGTATTGTCTTGCAGGAAATCCATTGATAGGACTATTGAAAAATTTGAACCTAACAGAACCACTTGACCGAGTGTGAGTACCAACTCGACCGATTAACCAATTACTCGACCGAGTGGACCCAATTCCAATAGATAATGCATTCTGGAAAAACCTGTCACTCGACCGAGTGGGACTTCCACTCAACCGAGTAGAGTCGTACTCAACCGAGTACACTTGGCACTCGGCCGAGTGGGTTAACACGGGTCTGACTGCTCGGCTAAAAGCCCTTATCTCCTCCATTTTTCATTCTTATCTTCATATCTTCATCTCTTTCCTCACCAAAAATTCCCCAAAAACCTCCATTGTTGCTCCATCTTGCTTGGGATTCATTCTACTACCCCACTTTTCTCACCTAGTTCCATTAATTTGTCAAGGTAATCTTATTCATCCTCTTCCATCTTTTTCCCAATTTGATATTTCTTTAGATCTACTCTTAAATCATTTGAGTTTTGTTAATTAGTTGTTCATTTTACTTAATTCATGATACTAGTAAGCTTTTTATACCATTATTGTTGATCAAAATCAAATTTTTGTGATGAAATTTTGTCCACTAATTATGAACTTGAAAATGGTTTTCTTGAGTCAGTAATGGAATTTTGGTGCTTGTTGTTGTGTCTAATTGGACAAAAAAGGCTTAACCTTTGTTGTTATGGATAGATCTTGTTTAATATATGAAACTTTCGTCTTAAAACATCGTCTTAAAATTTTGAAATATAGGTATGTCATGCCCAAATTTTGATTTTTCAGAGTGAAACTTGGTTTAATTGCCTTATAAAACTACTATCTTGGTTGATAATGTAGTATGTGGTCCCAAAATGAAACCGGTTTCGTCTTAAAAACTTTGGGTGAAATTTTCCAACTTCTCTTAAAACTCCTGTGAGCAATGCATTTTTATGCCTTAAGGTGATTTGACTATGTTGTGGGATTGTGGATTTTATAGTTGTTACTATCCCATGGAATGAAATAAGGAAAAATTTTGTCTCAAATTCTTGAAAATCCGACACTAACCATGTCAAAACTTTAATTTTATGTTTACTACTTGGATTTCTTACTCGTGACTTCTCAAAACTTCAAACCATGATGCTTGAAGTAGCCTTACATTTAAAATTTATCCGACTCAAGGACTTTAAAATGGCAAAAGAAGCATTTCACTTGCCCGAATTTCTTTTAAATTTTATCAAACTAATTCTCATTTCATCGAGTTTAACAAGTTAAGTTGATGACAATAACATTTAACCTCTTAAGTAAGACTTTAAAGTGTTAAAATTTTGAAAGCTTGGGCAAATGACTAATATGATAAGGATCTAGTGTAGTGTGTCATGGTTGAGTCTAAAATTTGACAAGTTGGATGATGAACAAGAATAGTACATGTGGTGTCTATTGATGGATGATGAACAAGAATAGTACATGTGGAGTCTATTGATCGAATACGAAAGAGGGGGGGGTGAATTGAGTATTGAAAATCTAGCCCTATTTTTCGAAATAAGTGATGAATAATTAATTACTTGATTTTATGAATTAAAACCAACTAATTTATTATTTCAAGCAATATATAAAAATAACGAAAACAATAAAATAGAGAGAGACACGGAATTTTTGAAGTGGTTCAGTTTCACAAGTCGAAACCTACGTCCACTATTCTCGATTAATAATTTTTAGTACCTCTCCACGGATTACAAAAACTATCAACCCACTCGTATAATCAACACTATGATTATAAATCAGATTGAGTATCGCTAAATACTCAAATTTTGCTTCTTACGTTAATAAGAAAAGTACAACGATAAATACTAATCTCACGTTAAGGAGTGAGTATAATATCATTGTGTACTTAGTATCCTATAACGATTTTTCTTCAAGTGATTGACAAACTTGATGCATAACTTTTGTTTAAGCAAAATATAAAATGAAAATGAAAGCACAAAGAATTTTTGCTTAATAAATAATTTTCTCAAAAAGTTTGTTTAATGTTGAATGAGGAAGAGTATTTATAGGCTAGAGATTTAGGGTTTCTAGGTACGAAAATCCTTGACGACTTGTGCAACAAGTCGACGACATTCTAGATCCTTCTTGGTTGTGATAGGATAGACATGGTTCTCTAGAACCTTCCGTGTGCTTTGGCCGATCCTCACGGTAGCTATGGCCGAACCCTAGGGTTTCCTTGGGTCCATTCGGCCTCCATAGCCCACAACAAAACGAGATAGAATTTAAACGAAACTTTAGGTTGCATGACGACATACATATCATATTACAAACCAATAGTTCATTCAATTTAAATTCTGATTAAATAATTCTAATTATATAAATACTCTTTCATCACTATAAAGTATTTAAAATATATTTTCCAAAAATTAACGCATTATTTTTGTCTAGCAGTAAAGTTATAGCTGTGAGGTCATAACTTTACTAACCTTTATATCAAACAAAGTAAAACCATTACCGGATGACGACCTATACTATCTAATCTTCGGAAGATCTTCAGTACACGAATCGTCTCTTCACAAGTCTCTCATCTTGAGTCTCGTGATAGGTTTCTGATCTTGATCTTGCTTGAATACAACGATCAAGTTTCTTTGAAGTTGTACCTCCTTGGTCCAAACTTCAAGCTTGCGTCTATGTAATTGTTCTTCTATATTAAGACTTGAGCACACAATTACACGCATATGTTTATAATATTAAGTTCACATACAAATCATTATTGTTATTATCAAAACAATTAATTAGGACTAAAGGTCCAACAAATTCCCCCTTTTTGATGATGACAAGTCTCCTATGATTTGTGTCTAAGTCTAGTTCCCCCTCAACACAATACATCCAAAATTATAGAACAGTTGAGTGCAGAAACTAATAATATTTTCAAAGTTATAACTATTGAACGCCTTGAGAGAATCAACTTGAGACGGTCGCCAATCATAAGAACAATTCCCCCTCTTGGCATCATTGAAAAGATGAGAACAGACATAAAACAACTAGAATAATATATCATGAGACAAGAAATAATCATGAAAAACATATTATATTAAATGCAATCTAGTTTTTAATTAGCATAACAATATCCAAAACCTGCAATCACACAAGTAATAAAATGCGGAATTGAAAAAGCTAATGTCCATAAGTGTGGACTTTTATTGTGAGCAAAGGAAATAGAAAACTAAGGCTAGATTGGATATTGTGGCGGGTTTGGGACGAGGTGATCACGGGCTACGTGGGCTTGGTGGTCGAGAAACCGGACGGGTCTGATACTCTAGGTCTTCAAGTCGGGCGTGACAGTGGTCAAGAACCGCGGCTTGAGCGGCTAAGCGACTATCAAAATTAATAATATTTAAAGTCATAACTTTGACCGCTTCATATATTATATGCATCTCAGACCTCATTTCCTTTCCCGATTGCAAAAGCTCACCTCCATACTTAACCAAACTATCCATTCCTTCCCTCATTTGAGTAGATTCGGAGTGAGTGTGCATGGCCGCCTTTTGGGCGTGTTCGACTTGCGTGTCTAACCGCGACAACATGGTGTATAATCGCGCCGGGCTAACACCACTCGGTCCACTAGTATCAACTCTCCTTTCCTTTGTAACAAGATCAAACAACTCACATAATTTCTTATCTTGCTCATTAAGTCTTCCAAGAACACTAGTAAAATTTGATTCCATCTTAGAATCCAAGATTGCGAAATTCACATTACTAGTACTTCCTTTTTCTCCTTCTTTAGAGTCAAAACACAATTCCGGCCATGAATAACAAGCTTCATATATTTTAAATAAAAATCATTCATCTCATCACTTCCAATAACTCCATAACTATGTGATACCGTCGTTTAGTACCAAAATTAAATTTATAATTCCAAACTAAAACTATAGCTAGTGATAGTAAGGGTCGAACCACAGAGAGACAAGGTTGATTTTGTTTGCTATTTTTCAGTCTATAAAAGTAACAATTAAATGGGGGGTTTTGAGTTTGGTATATTAATTGGCTAATTGCTAAAATGAAAATTCTCAACAAGATGAAAAGGGGATCGGGAACTTCGGTTTACCATGGCAAAAGTCAGGTCAGTAAGGTAGCAGAGGTCTTATAATACGGTCTCAGGGAATATAAGCTAACCTTTCGATCGATGCTCAATTAACCTTACGGTCTATTTATTCCCTAGAATTTCTCAAAGCCTTCACTCAAGGGAAACTCCTAATCTAATGATAGTACAATTTACTAATCTTTCAATCTAGTAAAAAGGTTTATCAAAAGACAACAAGACCAATACAGAAGAATTCATACTACAAAACAATCCTTATTTCTACCATGGCTCACCTCGTTCCCAATCAAAGAAATTACCTACGCATAATTATAACTATACTAACTTCGAAATTGATAGCAAAGAATAGATTCGACATAATTGAATTGAACTAAAACAAAAGGGAAGAACTCAATTGCTGAAATTAAATTGAAGAAAACAAGAATCGAAATAACAAGGAATTAAGGAAGAAAAGGAATTGCATAAAAAGCTTACTAATTGAATTCAAGAACAAAGTATTGAAATCCCAGGTTTTCGTCTCCAAGCTGGATCTAAAACTCAGTTTTTCAATAATGAAAAGCATAACCTAAAAGTTGCTGCATTCTACTGATAAAAAGATACCGAAAATTAATTACAAGTTGGGCTTTTAAAAGTCTAACACGGAGAAATAGATATCAGCTCGAAAACAGGTCGATCGACCGGTCAGCATGGTCGATCGACTGGTTTATACGGAACAGTAACGTCTGATGAGCTTCAGTGGTCGATCGACCTCACAGCTTAGTCGATCGACCGATTATGCTGTGCAGTGGCTCCTTTGTTCCTTCCAATCAACTCTTCACTCCTATGCACGCATCCCAATGTGGGTGAATCTGAATCTCCTTCTTATGGGCTTCCTTGAAGTTGCCTCCGGAGGACAAATTTGGCTTGATTTAGCTTGCTTCCACGCATTCCTACGATAAATCATAGAAAATGCAAAGTAACCCATTTCGGGAGAAATAGCAGCCTTAAGCTAACAATTATGCATAGAAATACGTGCCAAAACCACAGATAAAGTGTATAGAATATGCACGTATCAAATCTCCCCAAACCAAACCTTACTTATCCCCAAGCAAGCACTATGACACGTATAAAAACTAAATGGAAAGGAGTACATTTCAGAGCTAACTTCAAGTCAACGCCAAACCGTTTAATGCACATAGTCAACTACTGCAAAGCTTAAATCAAGTGAACAAATTTATGCATATCATGGAATTAAATCGGGCGTTCGACTTTCCAAGACTCATACATTCGGACTCTCCCGGGTCACTCTTCTCTCAGCAAAGCAAATGGTAAGATTATATGTAAAAGAGAGAGGGAAGAAAAATACAGTCTCTCACCTAGACTGCGACCGACAAAACATGTATGCTTGACTAGCATGAATAATGATTCTATCTACCGTACATACGCATAACCACCGTCAAGGACTATCACATGCCGAACTATTGCAAGATTTGGATATGTGAGGCTAAGTGTGAAAGAAGGGGCAAAACAATTATGGAAAAGTGAAGGTAAGAGCCAAGCTAGTACCTAACGAACCATTAGAAACCGTATCCCGTTCCTCCAACTCAAAATGTAAACCACGCCTTTAAAAGACTAAGCACCACAAAATCCCAAGACAAACGCCTCCAATTCATGAGGTAAGCACATGAGGCGTGTTCTTATTTCAACCAAGACCTTATTATTTTCAAAACTCTTTCTCTCTTTTTTTTTTCTATTTTTCTTTCTTTTCTTTCATTTTCATATTTTTTTTTCTTCTGAACTGGTGGTCGATCGACCAGTGATGGCAGTCGATCGACCACCCTTACACAACCAGAGCTCTCTGCCAGGTAAAACAACTCTTTTTTTTCATTTTTCTGAGTTTTTATTTCTTCCTGTTTCAAAAAGACACAGCCCCTTCACTTCTCATCAATACTCACTCCATCAGTACAAACGAACCAAAACTGCTTCTAAACCGGCAAAAATTCCTCTACTACTTCCTAGCTTGGCACAATGGTAGGCTAAGTACGGGATGTAGTTGAGGGCAACTGGCAGTTATGGCTTATAGTGGAGTTAATGGGGTAAAACGAGAAAGGGGGAGGATGCAATAGTTCTCAAAACATGCAATACCGACCACAAACCAATGCGTATAGGCAAAAAGCAATCAAAACTCATACACGTGCAAAACATGAAATGAAGGGAGTACTACTCTCAATCCTAAATTAACCGGTCATGAATGTCACCAGTTATGGGCTCTATATCTCAGAAAGTATAAGTAGTTTGCCAAAAGTGATGAGTCAAGTCTAATTACCCGAAATGAATTCCATAACAAAATTTGAGAAATCACATTGAATTCTCGCTAAACAGTTGTGAAAAGGGCATGGAATGGCATATTTGACTAATAGTGCAAAATCATCATTAACAACTCCAATCCGACTCAACTATATGCAAAATTAAACGTGATGTTTTTGATTTTTTTTTCTTTGTTTTTTTTTCTTTGGCTTGAATGAATAAAAACAAATGCAAACATGTGACTGAAATGCAATAAAAACAAATGCAGATGCAAAACAAAAGGCATATGCAAATACCCTCCCCAAACCAAAATGCACAATGCCCTCATTGTGCTCAGCAGCAAATCACCAGCAGAAAAATAGGAGAATAAAAGCATAAAAATAAAATAAAAGGAAGCTAATAGAGAAAGGAAGAAACTCACAAAATACGACCTCCCCAAACCAGCCAATAACGAGGAGGTCACCAGCATCTAATCTCCACCATCGTAGTCAGAGTCACTGTCCTCTCCGGACCCCGAGTCGCTCCCCTCATCCGCCTCAGCAGCAGCGGCAGTGGCTCTCCTAGAAGTGGAGGCACCAGCAGTAGTAGTGGGAGGGGGTCTCCTGGAAGGCTGAGGGTAGCCGCCCACAGGAGGGACAAAGTAGGAAGGGTGAGTCCAGTCACCCTGTGGGAGCATCCCTCCCCGGGCTAACTCCTGGTAAACTGGGTAGAGGGCTAGGGCCGTGTCTAGCCTGTGCTGGTCAAAGCTCCTACACAAGTCACCCAAAACACGTGACATCACCCTCTGGTCCATGACCGGAGGGACAACTAAAGGAGTAGGTGGCCGAAAAGTGGCCGGGTAGCCAGTGGGAGCAGGAGTGGAGGAAGAGGGTGCCTGACCAGTGGAGGCACGAGCTCTCCTCGAAGTGGTAGCAGTAGCAGTGGCCGCCACCAGAGGAAGCCTATAACTAGGCAAGGGCGGCCTAGCTGCCCCCTGAACAGTAGTAAGGGGCAGGACAGGAGGGTAACCGGTGACAGGGATGCGGTCATAGATGAAAGAATCTATCTTCCACCGCATCTGTCTATCGACCCAGTAAACAGCCCTCGCGTAAGGACGGTCCATAAAACGTAGGTCAGGGTCGATGGGGTCCTCCTGTCGAGGGAAGAGTAAAACAAGGCGGTTGGCGATACGTGTCACCAACCCACCACAAGCAATGGTGGTCAAGGTGCCCTCACTTACAGTCTGAAAGTGAGCGGCGGTCAAGTATGCAATGTTATAGATACGGGCTTTCCGACATTCAACGTTCAGATAGCCCGCCAAGATCGAAAGCTCAATATTATTCACATTATTAGACTCTTTACGGCCAAAAATGGTGTTACCCATCAGCCGTAGAAAATAACGAAGAGGGGGCAAATGGACGGAAGTGCCCGTCCTTTTTGCCCCGTGAAAGTCACTGATACAAGACCACATGACCCGGTGAATATCAGAGGTATCCGAGGTTCGGCCCTCGAAATAAAGACCCAGAAAACCCGCAAAGTCAGCCAGTGTCAGAGAGTAATTGACATTGAAAAGTCGAAAAGAAATGCAAGGTTTGGTCTTATCAGCCACGAAAGCTTCCGAGTCGAAAGCATAGGACGAAAAGAATTCAAGGGTCAAAACATAATATGTGAACTCAGCCATGTCCACAAGACCCATCATACCCATCCCGTTTAGCAGGGACACAACCGACTCGTAACAGCCTAATTTCTCCAAAGTGTCTTTATGGAGAAACCGGGTAGCTGTGACCTTCATACGCGAAACAAAGAAAGAAAATTTAGCGCGTTGAGTAGAATTAGCAAACATAACCTGCGGATAGTCAGGTAGACTATCCGTAGTGGCTTCTATCATCAGTGGCGGTCCGCGTGGCCGCTTGGCAGGACCTTGGCTCGATTGTCCTTTTTGCATGGGCTCCTTTCCTTTTGTCATTGTTATTACCTGCAATTAACGCATTAGCAACGAGAAATCACCTAGAAATGTCAATTTCTGGAAACCCGAATCAAAATCAAAACTGGAAAGCAAATTAGGGGTTCGAAAAAATTGGGGGAAACGGCTCTAAACACATCCTAGCTGCTTATTTGCTTTGAAGATCAAAGGGGAAAGGGTAGAATAAGCGATTAAAGCATAAAGATGACAAGAATTCAAACCCAGAATCGATTTCCCCAAATCGAAACTTTTTCATCTCAATGGCACAATACTCAGAAATTCCGCATGAAGCTTCAGCAAGACTCGATTAAAAAGCATAAAGATAGGATTAGAAACATACCTTGATGATTTCCTTGAAGATTAAAGCAAGAAAGGAAGAGATTAAGACGGATTTGCAGTGGAAATCGCGAAAAAGGGAGAGGAAAAGGGTTTGCTTATGATTTTCTGATTTTGGGGAAGTGAAAGAATAAAAGAATAAAGGATGAAGACTCCCCTTATTAGCTGCATTCTGAACCCGTGAACTGGTCGATCGACCTGTTGATTTGGTCGATCGACTGGTTTTCCATTTTCACGGCTTCTGGACTTCCCTTGGTGGTCGATCGACTATATGACCGATCGATCGACCACTCCTTATACATGATAGCATCTGTTCCTCCTCTGCTGATCGATCGTGACTCACTTAGTCGATCGACTGCTATCGCTGGCAATTAGACTTTAATTCGTCAAAAATTCGTTTTGCCATCATAACTTCCTGTCTTTCTCTCGCAAATATCCAGTAGACCATCTACGCACTTTGCATAAAATAAATTCCTGCAAAAATTATCAAAGGCGCGCAAGTTTTCTAAACCAAGAAATTGCAAATTAAAAGGAAATAAAGAATACAACAAAAAAACTCAAAAATGCAAATTAAATGAAGTAACAAAATGAAATTCCTAAATTACAACTAATTACAACCTGGGTTGCCTCCCAGTTAGCGCTGGTTTAAGAGGTCCCGCACGACCTTTTTACCTCACTTTGCATCATCCGATAACGGGTCGAAGTACAAAACCTCGACCTTCCCAACATATGCATCTGATCCGTGATAATGCTTCACATATTGGCCATTAACCTTGAACCTTTCTCGGTGAGGTCTCCAATTCAACCGATCCGAACTTTGTGATTTGTTGTGACCGTGTAAGGGCGATCCTGGATTTGACTTACCAGAAATAAACGGATACGAGCGTTAAAAAGAAGTACCTTATCGCCAATATGGAACTCGCGCTTGATGATTCTCTTGTCGTGCCGGCCGCTTTGTTTTCTCCTTGTAGATCCTTGCATTGTCATAGGCCGCCATCTAAATTCCTCCACTCATTAATTTGTGTCATGCGTTTCTCACGAGAGAGGTTAGGATCCAAATTCAAATCACAAATAGCCCACCAGGACTTACGCTCTAGCTCAACAGGTAAATGACATGTCTTACCATAAATCAATCGGTATGGTGACATCCCGATTGGCGTTTTAAACGCGGTTCTATAAGCCCATAAGACATCATCTAACTTAAGACTCCAATCTTTCCGTGATTTAGAAACAACTTTAGCTAAGACTTCTTTCAATTCTCTGTTAGAAACCTCAACCTGACCACTAGTTTGGGGATGATACCCCAAACCTCTACGATGTTGGACACCGAATTTAGTCAATAAAGCACTAAGTTGTTTCTCTTTAAAATGCATCCCCCCATCGCTAATGACAACCCGAGGGACACCAAAACGAGGGAAAATAATCTTTTTAAACAATTTAATCACGGCCTTTGCATCGCAATGGGGAGTAGCAATAGCTTCCACCCATTTGGATACATAATCTACAGCTACGAGGATATATTTATTACCTTGACTGCTCGGAAAAGGTCCTTGATAATCAATGCCCCAGACATCGAAAATATCAACCTCAAGAATGCCTACCTGTGGCATCTCATGTGTCTTGGAAGTATACCCCGACCTTTGACAAGCGTCGCACTCAGCAACAAAATTGCGACAATCTGCATGCAAAGTTGGCCAATAGAAACCAGATTGGAGTACCTTAGCTACAGTCCTGGACGGACCGTGATGACCACCATAAGCAGAAGAGTGGCAAGCCTCTAGGATATCCTTCACCTCCCACTGAGGTACGCATCTCCGGATGAGACCGTCTGCGCATTCCTTGAAAACATAAGGATCATCCCAAAAATATTGTCTAGCATCGTAGGCAAACCGCTTCTTCTGCTGCCATGAAAGCTCGGGTGGTATCCTACCTGTCACAGCAAAGTTAGTAAAATCAGCAAACCACGGAGGTGGATAAGACCCTGAAGTAGTAATAGCTAAAAGACTCTCATCAGGAAAAGAATCATTAATAGGTAACGAATCCTCCCTTTCTGTCAGCTGCAGACGAGATAGGTGGTCAGCCACCACATTCTCAGCTCCTTTCTTGTCTTTAATCTCCAAATCAAATTCCTGCAAAAGGAGTATCCACCTCAAAAGCCTCGGCTTCGCATCTTTCTTAATAAAGAGAGTCTTCAACGCTGCATGGTCAGTATAAACAATAACCTTAGAACCTAACAAATAAGACCGAAATTTGTCTAAGGCAAAAACAACAGCTAGAAACTCTTTCTCAGTGGTAAAGTAATTAATTTGAGCCTCATCCAGAGTTCGGCTCGCATAATATATGGCATTCAGAGCTTTATTCTTCCGCTGTCCCAAAACTGCACCGACCGCATAATCGCTAGCATCACACATGATCTCAAATGGGAGGTCCCAATCAGCATTTGAATGATTGGCGCAGAAACTAGGGCCTCCTTTAACTCGTTAAAAGCGGTAAGGCACTCATCAGTAAATTCATAGACAGCATCCTTAAGGAGCAAATGCGTAAGTGGTTTAGCAATTTTTAAAAAATCCTTAATGAAACGCCGGTAAAAACCAGCGTGACCAAGGAAACTCCTCACTCCTTTAACATTCACGGGAGGAGGTAATTGCTCAATTACCTGCACCTTTGCCTTATCAACATGTATACCTTTATCGAAATCGATGCCCTAACACAACTCCCTCATTGACCATAAACCGACACTTTTCCCAGTTTAAAACAAGATTAACATCTATACATTTGCATGACTTTGTCAAGGTTAGCTAAACAACGATCAAAGTCACTACCATAAACTGAGAAATCATCCATGAATACTTCCATAATATTTTCTATATAATCAGAAAAAATCCCCATCATGCACCTCTGAAAGGTAGCAGGGGCGTTACACAATCCGAAAGGCATTCTACGATATGCAAAAACACACCGTGGACAGGTAAAAGTAGTCTTACTCGATCGTCCGGATGAATAGGGATCGAAAGAACCCCGAATATCCGTCTAGAAAACAGAAAAATTTGTTAGAAGCAAGTCTTTCAGTCATTTGGTCAACAAAAGGGAGGGGGAAATGGTCTTTCTTGGTGGCGGCATTCAACTGTCTATAATCAATGCACATCCGCCACCCTGTCACTACTCGAGTTGGTATTAATTCATTTTTATCATTTTTAACCACGGTAGTCCCTCCTTTCTTCGGGACTACCTGAACTGGGCTAACCCACTTGGAGTTGCCAATCGTATAAATAATACCGCATCGAGTAGTTTCATCACCTCGGCCATAACAACTTCCTGCATCTTCGGGTTCAACTTGCGTTGACCCTGTCTGTAAGGCTTGTGGCCTTCTTCCAACTCTATCCTGTGCATATAAACATCAGGGCTGATGCCCTTAATGTCATCCAAAGAGTAACCCAAAGCCTTCCTGTTTTTCTTAAGTACACACATCAAAGCAGACAGCTGGTCATCATTGAGCTTAGAGCTAACAATAGCTGGGTACTGCTCCGTATCATCTAGAAAAACATATTTAAGATTAGGAGGAAGTGGCTTACGCTCTGGCACCTTTACCTCTGCAGCATAGATAGAATCAGCTTCAATAGTGTAGCAAGTGTTGACCAAGTTATCGTTGGCCAGGCTCAAAAGCATCTCATCTTCTTCTTTATTGACCTCGTAGCTCTCCATTGAGGCTACCAAAGCATTTGGCTCCTCAGCATTCTCCACTGTATTACCTGCACACTCATCTAAACGGGTTAGATCAGCTAATGGATCCTTGGCTAAGGATTCCCTCCAATTACAAGTAACAACCCTGTCAACAATATCAATGGAATAACACGTATCCTCATCAGCAGGTTCAGTTGCCTTGTGAGCAAGACTGAACTCAATGGTGTCATCCCCTACCTCTAAGGTGATGGTTCCGCGTTTGACATCTATCACAGCCCCAGCTGTATGTAAGAACGGTCTGCCTAAAATAATAGGTATCTGACTGTCCTCTGCAATGTCCAAAACAACGAAATCGACAGGAATAAAAAACTTACCCACTCGAACGGGTACATCCTCTAGAACTCCTATAGGTCTCTGAGTCGATCTATTTGCCATTTGAACGGTAATATCGGTCACCTTAAGTCTACCAATGTTTAACCTTTCGCAAACAGAATACGGCATGACACTAACACTGGCCCCTAAGTCACAAAGGGCCTTTCCAATTACGTGGTTACCTATAGTGCAAGGAATTGAAAAACTACCCGGGTCCTTTAATTTAGGTGGCACATTAACTTGTGAAAGAGCATTACATTCCTCCACAAAAGCAACATTACCATCATCACGAAAATTTCTCTTACGATTCAAAATATCTTTCATAAATTTAGCGTAAGAGGGTACCTGGGTAATTAAATCGAGTGAAAGGAACCGTTACCTCGAGATTCGGACCATCTCCGTAAACTTACAAAACTTACGCTCACTTAGTAGCCTTCAAACGCTCCGGACACGGGGATCAACAACACCGCCGTAGGATCAGTGACCTTCGGCTTCCATAGGTTTAAAACCCCCGTCAAATCATCAATGAGTGACGAATCATGCAAACTAGTTGACGGATTTGCATCCTGTTCTGGAGTACCAGTCGATCGACTGATATGAGTGGTCGATCGACCGAGTAAGCTGGGCGTGAACAGTTCCTGTCCAGTATTGACTTCGTCAGGTGTCTCAGTCGATCGACTGAGAATGTTGGTCGATCGACTGGATGTGCTGGGTGTGAATAGTTTCTGAACAGAAACTATTTTATCTGCCGCTTCAGTCGATCGACTGAGAATGTTGGTCGATCGACCAGAAGTACTCGCATTCAAGCTCGTTTTTGCACCAGAATTTAAACGAGCTTCTTCATCAATTCCCGAGTCTTCCTTTGGCTCGTCGGGACTTTCATAAGAAAGGCCACTTCTGAGATTGATGGCATTGATCATCTCAACCGGCCTTTCACATTTGCTTGAAGAATTAGCAGCTTGCTTAGCCTCCATATTCTCCAATTGTTTCACAAAATTCCTTGAGGACTCAATCCCGGCTGCTTCCATATTCGCCGCTTGAACCAAAAGGAGTTGGACCATCTCTCTCAACTTCTCGATCTCATCTGAGTTTTGAACAGGAATTTTGACTTTCTCCTTGGAAGCTTCAGAAATCTCGAGCTTCTCGAGACGGGTAGAAACGGAAGCTATAAGTGTCACAACGGCAGTCATTTCATCACTTTGCTTTCGTGACTTTCCACGTGAACTTCCAAACTCAGCTCTATGGACTACCATCTCCTCAATAGTGTTCCAACCTTTACTTTGACCGGTATTGTTTTGAAACCTGCCATTAGCAGCTGCATCCAGGATGACCTTGTAATCATCATATAGAGCGTTATAAAATAGGTTGCAAAGATGCCATTGCTGAAAACCATGGTGAGGAACAGCTCGGACCAAACTTTTGAAACGTCCCCATGCTTCACAAAAATCCTCATCGGCTCCTTGCTGGAAACTTGTGATTTTACTTCTCAAGGCGTCAGTCTTTGAAAGTGGGAAGTACTTCTTGTAGAAGGCTAATGCTAGAGATGTCCAGTCCGTGACTCCAGTTGCTACCCTATCAAGGTAGCGGTACCAATCTCGCGCTGAATCCTTCAAGGAGTATAAGAACATCAACCCCTTTATTTCATCCTGAGTCACCCCAGCTGGTATAGGTATGGAACAGCAGTAGTCCGTGAAAATCTCCATATGCTTCAAGGGGTCCTCATCTGGTAGACCAGCAAACTGATTTTGCTCCACTAAATCGATATAAGAAGAACGAAATACGAAGCTACCCGTAGTAAGGGTAGGTAACTGGTATCCCGTCGGAAGATGGTGTTCCTTTGGCTGTAGATTATCATATATTGTAGCCATAATTGCCAAAATGAGAGTACTCAAGTCTTCCTCTCAAAAACCTTTCTTCTAACTGTGCAAAAGCAAAACTAGAAGCAAAGGTAAGCAACAGCCTCAAGGAACAAAATTTCCTTGAGACAAGAAAAATAAACTAAAATAAAGCAAACAGAATTACACCGTCTCCCCGGCAACGGCGCCAAAATTTGATACCGTCGTTTAGTACCAAAATTAAATTTATAATTCCAAACTAAAACTATAGCTAGTGATAGTAAGGGTCGAACCACCGAGAGACAAGGTTGATTTTGTTTGCTATTTTTCAGTCAATAAAAGTAACAATTAAATGGGGGTTTTGAGTTTGGTTGATTAATTGGCTAATTGCTAAAATGAAAATTCTCAACAAGATGAAAAAGGGATCGGGAACTTCGGTTTACCATGGCAAAAGTCAGGCCAGTAAGGTAGCAGAGGTCTTATAATACGGTCTCAGGGAATATAAGCTAACCTTTCGATCGATGCTCAATTAACCTTACGGTCTATTTATTCCCTAGAATTTCTCAAAGCCTTCGCTCAAGGGAAACTCCTCATCTAATGATAGTACAATTTACTAATCTTTCAATCTAGTAAAAAGGTTTATCGAAAGACAACAAGACCAATACAGAAGAATTCATACTACAAAACAATCCTTATTTCTACCATGGCTCACCTCGTTCCCAATCAAAGAAATTACCTACGCATAATTATAACTATACTAACTTCGAAATTGATAGCAAAGAATAGATTCGACATAATTGAATTGAACTAAAACAAAAGGGAAGAACTCAATTGCTGAAATTAAATTGAAGAAAACAAGAATCGAAATAACAAGGAATTAAGGAAGAAAAGGAATTGCATAAAAAGCTTACTAATTGAATTCAAGAACAAAGTATTGAAATCCCAGGTTTCCGTCTCCAAGCTGGATCT
Organism: Silene latifolia; assembly: GCF_048544455.1. NCBI lineage: Eukaryota > Viridiplantae > Streptophyta > Magnoliopsida > Caryophyllales > Caryophyllaceae > Silene > Silene latifolia. The sequence goes on along the minus strand of NC_133538.1, from coordinate 14,600,483 downwards.
AAAACTCAGTTTTTCAATAATGAAAAGCATAACCTAAAAGTTGCTGCGTTCTACTGATAAAAAGATACCGAAAATTAATTACAAGTTGAGCTTTTAAAAGTCTAACACGGAGAAATAGATATCAGCTCGAAAACAGGTCGATCGACCGGTCAGCATGGTCAATCGACTGGTTTATACGGAACAGTAACGTCTGATGAGCTTCAGTGGTCGATCAACCTCACAGCCTAGTCGATCGACCGATTATGCTGTGCAGTGGCTCCTTTGTTCCTTCCAATCAACTCTTCACTCCTATGAACGCATCCCAAGGTGGGTGAATCTGAATCTCCTTCTTATGGGCTTCCTTGAAGTTGCCTCCGGAGGACAAATTTGGCTTGATTTAGCTTGCTTCCACGCATTCCTACGATAAATCATAGAAAATGCAAAGTAACCCGTTTCGGGAGAAATAGCAGCCTTAAGCTAACAATTATGCATAGAAATACGTGCCAAAACCACAGATAAAGTGTATAGAATATGCACGTATCACTATGCTTCCCAATAACTCCTTTCTTTTCTAAAATACGAGAAATCCAATTTCCATAAGGCAAACTCAAAGTAGAAGCTATATCGTCCATCTTAGCCGTTACACTAGCTTGTATAATTTTATAAAATACAAGCATAGGTAGGCTAACCTTTTCTCCTTCAAGGCAAGCCTTCATAATAAGCATCTCATGAAGACCAAATTTATCTCGACCTTCTTTACGTGGAACAATAGTAGTCCAAATGAAGGTCAAAAAGAATTTCAAAGAAGGCGACAATTTATTTCTTAAAATAGTTTCAGACGAAGTCGCATCTTGTTTGAAATACCGTTTCACTACTAATCTCTCATCAGCCGACATATTTCCCCAATCTACGCTCGGGTTAATTTCGATTCCCTCTCTAGGAACTCGACCCAAGTCGCAAAAATCACCAATTGAGACACGTATAGTTGTCTCATTAACCACAGCAAGTAAATTTCCTTCCTTAAATTGAACAGTAGAATAAAATTGATATACCTCAATAGGAAAGACTGGACCAGTTACAGCAACAATATTCTCCCAACCTTGATCTTTGAGAAAATTCCTAAACAACCCAAGTGCTTTATATTGCTTTAACCAATCAACCGAATATACTCGTCCTGCGTGAATGCGGTATTGAGCAACCTGATTGATATTCCTTCGTTCTTCTTAAGTTAATCGAAGATTATTCAGTCCAGTGTTAGTGTAATCATTCATATGCTGTGCGTAAAGAACAAGTGAAGAACCATCTTGAAGCATATAGCTCTCTGTTTTCGAGCTTACCTCAGTTTCCGAAACCAATTTTCCCTTGCCTTTAATCAACCTTCTCTTCTTGCTAATTATAGGTAAAGTGGAGGTGTCGGTGGTCATGTCTTGCGGTGGTGACCTCAACGTCAGCCTAGGTGGCGTGACGGAGCGAGCGGCTCGCGTTGGTGATTGGGTTATTTTCTTTCCAATGTCAGCGGGTTTCTTGGATTGAATACGGGTTGTAAGGTGATGTGCCATGGTTGATGGTTAGGATTTTTGAAGGTGTCTTGAGAGAGATAAATAAATTGATGGAAAATATGAAGGAGGGAATAGGGTATAAATAGGGTTAAGAGTTTGTGTTTTGGGAAAAGTAGAGAATTTGTGTTTTGGTAAATATTGGACTCTTTTTTTTTTCTTTTTTTTTCTTGGTACCTGCCGTTTTTTTTTCGGCATTTTTTTTCGCACGTTTCCCTTTTTTTTCGCACGTTTCCTTTTTTTCGGTACTTTCCTTTTTTTTGTTATCCTATTTGTTGTAAAATAAGGAAAGAATCTTGTGTGTTGGTCTGAAGGTAGGATTGTGAATGGTTTGTTACAAGAATATGGCAAGGATAGATATTTGTGAAAGAATTTAATAAGATAGAGAATATCTTTATTATATTTAGGCCATATATTGTAGATTTTGTCGATTTTGTTTTGGGAATATGTGATTATCCAAGATATAAAATATTATCATACACATAAGCAAGATATAACACGTAAAATAAATATTATTTAATATAATTAAACTTGCAACAAAATATACGGACACAATCGTACAATCTCATCTTTCCTAGCCAGTCATTCAGGTTCCCAGACATAATTATGACGGATTCAATTATTGCCAATTAAACCAATCTCCAATCTCAATAACTCAAAGCGTTTTCTAGCTAACGGCTTAGTCAATATGTCAGCCCATTGCCTTTCGGTACTAGAAAATTCAAGTGAAATGTTGCCTTTCCCTACATGATCTCGTAGAAAATAGTGTCGAATATCTATGTGTTTGGTCCTCGAATGCTGAGCAGGGTTTTTAGAAATTACTATAGCACTCGTATTATCACACATAATAGGCATACGACCAACATTTACACCATAATCACGTAGTTGTTGCTTTAACCAAAGTAATTGAGAATATACCATCCAAATGAGATACATATTCAAGCTTTTCGGTAGACATTGCAACAGAATTTTGCTTCTTTGAACCCTAAGTAATAATGCATGGTCCAACAAACGTAGCAAATCCTGAAGTACTCTTTCTATCGAACGAGCATCCTGCATAATCTGCATCTGAATATCCTACTAGATCAAAATTACACTCAAGTGGATACCATAAGTATAAATTCAATGTACCAATTAAATATCTCAAGATACGTTTAATTGCAATCATATGTGACTCTTTAGGACACAATTGAAATCGCGCACAGACACATACACTAAACATTATATCTGGACAACTTGCAGTTAAATATAAAAGTGAACCAATCATACCTCGATATGTAGTCTCATCAACACACTTACCATGTTCATCTATAGTTAACTTCTTATCAGGTACCATAGGTGTATCGTAAGACTTTGCATTTTCCATACCGAATTTTCGAATCAGTTCCTTGATATATTTCGGTTGGTGAATCATTATACCTTCCTTTGTTTGTTGAATCTGCAACACTAGGAAGAATTTCAATTCTCCTATTATGCTCATTTCAAATTCAGAAGTCATTAGATCTGAAAAATACTTGCACAATTTTTCATTAGTAGAACCGAATATTATATCGTCTACATAAATTTGCACAACAAGTAAATTAGAACCTTCGGATTTTAAGAACAAGGTCTTATCAATAGATCCTCTTTTAAAATCATTTGTAATAAAAACTTGGATAACCTGTCATACCATGCCCTAGGAGCTTGTTTCAAACCATATAAGGCTTTGTCTAATTTATAAACATGGTTTTGAAACTTGCTATTTAAAAATCCGGGAGGTTGTTCAACAAAAACTTCTTCTTCCAAATAGCCATTAAGAAACGCGGTTTTAACATCCATTTGGAACAATTTCATCCCTTTATGAGCGGCAAAGGCGATAATGAGATGAATAGCCTCAATTCTTGGTACGGATACAAAGGTCTCGACGTAGTCGATCCCTTTTTGTTGATTGTAGCCTTGGACAACTAGTCATGCCTTGTTTCTTATAATAATTCCTTCGTCGTCCAGTTTATTTATGAACACCCATCTCGTACCAATAACGGTTCGATCACTAGGTCGTGGCACTAAATGCCATACCTTATTGCGTTCGAATTGTTGAAGCTCATCTTGCATAGCTAATATCCAATCGGGTTCAGCAAGAGCTTCTTTGATATTGGTAGGTTCAATGGTTGACAAAAAAGAGAAGAACGAGCAGAAGTTATTCAAGGACCTTCTAGTTTTAACACCTTGTTCTAGATTTCCTAGGATTTTGTCCAAAGGATGGGAACTTTGATGTTTCCACTTTTTGAGAACTCTAGGTTCATTATTATTTGATGATTTCGCACCTTCTACAAACGAAGAATCATGATTTGTTCCCCCTGAGTTGGACTCGGAGTTTTCTTCAAAAGTATTATTAACTTCATCAAAATTATCATGATTTGGATCGGAAGTTATAACATCATTAGGTATAACTTCAAGATCTTTCTCCTTATTAGGAGAAGGGTCGATAGTATCATTAACTACGGACTTATCACTTCTCTTAGGATCATTTGCAGAGTTATCTAGTTCATCATTAATGCCTTCTATATTCTCATCATCATTTAATGGTTCATCTCTGGCTAAAAAGAAATCGGGCTCATCTGGATCCTCTTCTTCCTGTTCAACTTTATCAAACACATTATCTTAATCAAAGTGAACACGAACACTTTCTTCTATGCTCAAGGTTCTCTTATTGAATACTTTGTAAGCTTTACTATGATCCGAATATCCCAGAAAAACAGCTTCGTCACTTCGGGGGTCAGATTTTCCTAAATTGTCTTTTCCATTATTGTGAACAAAGCATTTGCTCCCGAAACAACGAAGATGTGATATATTGGGTTTTCTCCCTCTAAAAAGTTCATAGGGAGTCTTTTTCAAAATTGGACGGATCATAGCTTTATTGTGCACATAGCATACGGTACTAACAGCTTCTGCCCAAAAACTTCTAGGAAGGCCACTACACAAAAACATAGTACGAGCCATATCCTCTAGGGTTCGATTCATACGTTCCACGACACCATTTTGTTATGGGGTACGTGGTGCGGAGAAGTTATGCCCCACACCATTTTCCCTACAAAATTCTATAAAGGATCGATTATCAAATTCCGTGCCTTGATCCGTCCGAATCGAAATAAGCTTTTTATCATATATATTTTGGACAAGCTTCATTAATACCACAAATTCATTGAAATTTTCATCTTTAGAGGAAAAAAAGATTGGCCAGACATACCTTGAGTAATCATCGACTAGAACAAATACATACTTTGATCCACCACGGCTTCTAACTTTTATAGGTCCACATAAATCCATGTGTACTAACTTAAATGGTCGTTTAGTACTGACTACTCTCTTAGATTTGAATGAGGATCTAACATGTTTGCAACGGGCACATGAGTCACTCATTTTCTCTTGCTCGAATTTAATTGAGGGCAAGCCTTCAACTAAATCCATAGACTTAAGTCTCTTTAAAATAATTGGACTAATGTGTGCAAACCTCTTGTGCCACAAGCAAGACTCATCTAGGGTTACTTTCATACACGAGAAGGAATTTGTATTGACAGCATTTAAGTTAATCATATACACATTCCTCCTACGGTGACCCTCAAGCAGAACATTACTAGTACCTTCAATTATGATACGACAACCATTGGCATGAAAAACAACTTTGTTACCTTTGTCACATAATTGAGAAATACTAAGTAAGTTATGTTTAAGACCACTTACCAGATATACATTCTCGATTGAATGAAAGGTTGAAATTCCAATTTTTCCTACTCCAATAATCCTGCCCTTCTTGTTATCTCCAAAGGTGACCTTGCCACGAAAAAAGGGCTCTAGTGAAATAAAAAGATTTCTGTCTTCTGTCATGTGTCTCGAACATCCATTGTCGAGATACCATAGATTATTTTCTTTTACCACTTGCTGCATATGAATCAAATAAGGCTTTTAGGTACCCAAGCTAAGTTGGGTCCTTTATGGTTAGTGACTCTGTAAATTTGATCCTTTCTAACCCATACTTGTCTTATTATTCTTTTGGCTTTAACATAGGGTTGTCTTGGTCTTTCTCTAGGAAATATAACATGAGATACTCTAGGCTTTGTCCTAGTGTTATGAACTTTAGACTTAAATGTATGTTTTTGATTCTCATTCATTTTGTTTTAGTTTGGAGAAAGAGATGAGTAATCGAAAGCCATATCATAAGTCCCCCTAAACTTATTATTACCTTCTTCATTGTTGTCAGATTCATCTATAGTCGAGACATCATCTTCAACTATGAAATCACAAGATTCAACAGATTCGACATTCTTTTGCTTATCCAAAGCAAGTTTGACACAATTGACTTGAATATGTCCAGTAGAACCACAATAATTGCAAATCAAATATTCTGGAAGATTGACATATTTTCTTTTTCTAAAATCACGATCAGAAGGATTAGATTTGCATTTATCATGGTCTCTACGGCTATAGCATTCATGACCAAGTCCCATATTCATGTTATTATCAGATTGTTCGGTAAGGAAGTTTAAAACTTTTGTGCTTCCTTCCCACTTATCATGAACTTTTCGTGCATGTAAGAGTAATTCTTTTAAGGACTCGATTTCTTTTTCACATTTCTAATGATCTACACTTGAATCCTTGGAAAATTTACCTTTCTTAATATCTTCACGATATTTATCAAAACGTTCATTCAAGATACAATTCTCATTATCATGTTTCTCTCTAAGTTTAGACATACTGCCTTTGGCTTCTTCTATTTGTTTAGAAATAAATGTAATTTCTTTCTTGTGTTCGGAAACCACACTATCTTTGCCATCTAATTCAGATTTTAAAATCTCATTGACTTTCTTCAGCTCAGAAGTTCTAGCATCACTAGCTATAACTTTAGATTGAAGATGCTTAATGTTGAGTTTTAGCTCCGAAGTTATAGCATCACTAGCCTTAACCTTAGATTCGAGAGCGTTTTTCTCAGCATTTGTCATGTCCGAAGTTATAGCTGAAGCATCTGTAACTTTAGATTTGAGCTTTTTGGCTTTAGCTTTCAGAAGTTGGTTTTCCTCAGCAATGTCTAGGATTTGTTCCTTAAAGTCACTTAACTCTAGACTTTGTTCATGACAATGATCAAGGGATTGTTCAAAATACTTAATTAAAGCACTCTTAGAAAGTTTCTTAACTTGCTTTTTGAGTTCAAGAAAACTTACCTCAACATCATCATCTGAGTCTGAATCTCCAACAAGACACATCTCAGCATTAGAACTATCACTTTCATTGTCACTGTCGGAGATTAGGTCAAGACTAACGTTGCTTAGGCAAAGATTGGCAACTTCTTCTTCTTCGAACTCGTCATCTTCAGCGTCCAAGTCTCCCCAACAATAAGCCATCATGACTTGCTTGAACAACTTCTTTGTTTTGTCACGTTGATTTTTGTCTTTAATTTTCTTCCATGTAGGGCAATCTTTGATCATGTGATCATTATCACCACACTTGAAGCATCCACGATTTGAGAAAGACCCTTTTAACTCAGAATTTTTCTTGGGGGTTTGTTTAGTTTTGTTATTTGACTTATTTTTTTTTTATTAAAGAAATTTTTCCTAAACCGTTTGGCAAACAACGCAGTTTCATCTTCAATATCTGAAGAATCATTCTTTTTGCTAGACTCAGCTTGTAAGGCCATCTTCTTGCTTGTACCAGCATCCTCATCATCCTGATTTAGAGTAATCTCGTGAGCCATTAGGGTTCCGAGTAGCTCTTGATAGGATAGTGAAGTTAGGTCCTTACATTCCTCTATAACAGACACTTTATGTCTCCATCTGCGAGACATACTTCTAAGAATTTTCCTAGCAATTTCCTCGGAGTCAAATGTTTTCCCTAAATTCTTTAACTCATAAACGATACTAGAAAAGCGAGAGGACATGCTGTCAACTGACTCGTTTTGCTCTATGGCAAACAGCTCGTATTTTCGCATTAGTAATGTCATACGTTGCTTTTTGACAACAGCGGTTCCCTCATAGGCTAATTCTAGACCATCCCATATTTCCTTGGCAGATGAACTAGTTGAGAAACGATCGAGTTCAGTTGGAATCATACCATTTTGCAACAAATTTATTGCTTTTGAATTCTTCTCAGCCTTTTTATAATCTGCCTCAATATAATCCTCTTCCTTCTTTTCGACGGTAGTGCCATTAGTAGTTGGAAGTAAGATCTTATTAGGACCATTCTTGATAATCAACCAGCACTCCCAATCGTTACTCTTAATGAAATGGGTCATCATATTCTTCCATAAACAATAGTTCGTCCCATTGAATATAGGACCCTTAAGGTATTTGGAATCCATTTGATAAAAATTAAATGCAGCGGAAAAACGATAAATAGACTTAAAAAAAATCAGACTCTAGCGGTTAGGCTATCAAGAGCACGAGGCTCTGATACCAATTGTGGAGTCTATTGATCGAATACGAAAGAGGGGGGTGAATTGAGTATTGAAAATCTAGCCCTATTTTTCGAAATAAATGATGAATAATTAATTACTTGATTTTATGAATTAAAACCAACTAATTGATTATTTCAAGCAATATATAAAAATAACGAAAACAATAAAATAGAGAGAGACACGGAATTTTTGAAGTGGTTCAGTTTCACAAGTCGAAACCTACGTCCACTATTCTCGATTAATAATTTTTAGTACCTCTCCACGGATTACAAAAACTATCAACCCACTCGTATAATCAACACTATGATTATAACTCAGATTGAGTATCGCTAAATACTCTAATTTTTCTTCTTACGTTAATAAGAAAAGTACAACGATAAATACTAATCTCACGTTAATAAGTGAGTATAGTATCCTTGTGTACTTAGTATCCTATAACGATTTTTCTTCGAGTGATTGACAAACTTGATGCGCAACTTTTGTTTAAGCAAAATATAAAATGAAAATGAAAGCACAAAGAATATTTGCTTAATAAATAATTTTCTCAAAAAGTTTGTTTAATGTTGAATGAGGAAGAGTATTTATAGGCTAGAGATTTAGGGTTTCTAGGTGTGAAAACCCTAGACGACTTGTGCAAGAAGTCAACGGCATTCTAAATCCTTCTTGGTTGCGATAGGATGGACACGGTTATCTAGAACCTTCCGTGTGCTTAGGCCGATCCTCACGGTAGCTATGGCGAACCCTAGGGTTTCCTTGGGTCCATTCGACCTCCATAGCCCACAACAAAACGAGATAGAATTTAAACGAAACCCTAGGTTGCATGACGACATACATATCGTATTACAAACCAATAGTTCATTCAATTTAAATTCTAATTAAATAATTCCAATTATATAAATACTCTTTCACCACTATAAAGTATTTAAAATATATTTTCCAAAAATTAACGCATCATTTTTGTCTAGTAGTAAAGTTATAGCTTTGAGGTCATAAATTTACTAACCTTTATATCAAACAAAGTAAAACCGTTACCGGATGACGACCTATACTATCTAATCTTCGGAAGATCTTCAGTGCACGAATCGTCTCTTCACAAGTCTCTCATCTTGAGTCTCGTGATAGGTTTCTGATCTTGATCTTGCTTGAATACAACGATCAAGTGTCTTTGAAGTTGTACCTCCTTGGTCCAAACTTCAAGCTTGCGTCTTTGTAATTGTTCCTTTCTATATTAAGACTTGAGCACACAATTACACGAATATGTTTATAATATTAAACTCACATACAAATCATTACTGTCATTATCAAAACAATTAATTAGGACTAAAGGTCCAACAGTACATGTGATTAAAGTCATGTTTTAAAAACCATAGTATATCACAAGAAATTTTAATTTCCGGAAAAGAATTTGTACCATGAGAAAATTTTCAAAGGTTAGTTAAAATACAAGAGAACTATATTGGGAATTCCTTTTATTTGTCCTCCACCCATTTCAGAGATAGAGAAAATTTTCATTCATATCCAAAATTGGCTTCAAATTCTTACCTTTCCCATTCCATATCTTGTGTATAATTCTCTCTTGTAGCATGTCAAGGAACACTAGAACCGGCCGTGGAAGGAATGCTCGCCAACCTCAACAAGAGGCACCGCCCGCTATCACTCTCCCAGACTACCCGTCAATAGCCTTTGGGAATGAGGAGCATCGGAGTAATTTTGAGGTCCTAACCACTAGGAGAATGGCCCTAACCAAGTGTACGTCGGTAAGTACCTTGGAGATCTTAGGGATAGAGAAGGAGGTGCATAACATCTTTACGGTCCTCGGATTTGAGGGATTGTACAAGTTAGAGGAGATAAGCTACCATAACCTCACCCTCGAGTTTTTGGGTTCCTTCACGTATGATAATGAAACCCATGGTGTGAGTTTTAGGTTCAATAATACCACCTTCAACTTAGGTAGTGATGCTTTTGCCGACCATTTGGGAGTGGGTAAGCGACTAGTGGGTCACCATGACAAGGTTGAGAAAGACATAAAGGCTTCAAAGTATTTTCACCTCTACACGGGAAAGGGAAAGGTTAGTGTGAGTAACATGTAGACTAGTGACATTGAACACCCCGTCCTAAATATTTTCTAGCACTTCTTGACAAACCTCCTCTATGGGAGGAAAGACCCGAGTAAACTCAACTCCACGAAGGTGTTGATCTTTAGTTCTTACCTTAACCCCCAACGGGAAGAGCGTTTCTACTTCAATGCCGTGTCCATGGTGTGTCTTGCCCTTGAGAGGATGACCGAGTTGGATAAGTGCTCCTTAGATTGTGGGGCCTTGGTGACTCGGTTAGCCAAGAAGGGTTGTCTATTTTGACCTTGAGTGGTTGAAGGCCAAGTATTGGGTTGTGGACGGGGAGGAGGAGGATACCTATTCTTGGAGGGTTTATGATCAATGGCATATGAAGCTTCCCGCCGGTGAAAGACTACCCCCGACTTCCCCTTTAGAAAGAGAGGGATCACCCTGCCCCAAGGCCCAATGTTACACCATCCCTAGTAGCCTTACTTTTAACCTTGACAATGCTACCGGGGAACGGGAGACCCCTCCACTAACTTCCTCACCTCGAGCTCCCGTTGAGCAAGCTCCCACCTCTTTTCCCCCATTCTATGCCTACAACGATGATACCTCCACCTTATACCGGGAACTTTGGCTAAGGCCAACCCATCTTTGACTCCAACTATCTCTTCTCATACCTCATTCACCGAGTGAACACCGACCTTGTGTTGAGAGATATGCACGAGCTGAGGCGGCTTATAACCAAGGAGTACAATCCGCCCACCGCCCTAGCTTTTGGTCCGGAGACAGAGACACCTCCGGAGTTTTTAAGGCCTATGGTATCTGTAGATACCCAGTATCTGTTGATTCCACAACAAACACCCGATGATTATCGGACTACAACATGCTTAGGAATCACCACATTTAATCGAAAGTTTGTATAACTATACGTCTGAAAACTCGAAACGATTTCGAAAACAAAACATTTTCAAAACTTTTCAAAAGTACCAGGGGTGTTTTATGCATGATGACGAGGTCTCAATGACACTAACTAGAGTCAAAACTAACACCGGACCAAAAAACGACTCAAAATTTAAATCTCGACTGCAACAACGAGTCAAACACAAAAAACAAACATCACAAAGCTTCCATGTTAAGTATACACGGTATACTTGATGGTCAAATACAACAATCATGACATCCAAAACCTAGGATAGAACAAATCATAATGTCAAGTGCGTGATAGTGACAAGACAGCTCGAAGACCCGCGAAATGGCTTGCGCCTCTTCGAGTAGCCCAGGTGGCCACATCGCTCAAAACGCACGCAACCACACAATCCCCTATAAATAACCCTCAAATGACACCATTTGAAGGTACCCGAGTGTCCGCCCTCTCATTTCTCCCTTAAAATTCTAGACTCGACTTCTCAAGTCACAAACCGACAAGTATTTTTGACCTACCAATCAAAAATACAAGTCATACACATTATTTGGTACCGTCATTGTGCATTAAATCACTTGAGCGACCATTTCGACCAACTGCACAATCACTAAACAAAACAAACACTCTTTACATTGCTAAAACGGTTTTCAACCGAGTTTTCCGACCTAACAAGTTTTCACAATTCCATCGATTTCTCGCCAACGAACGACCTAGCATGTAAGTATGAGGGTGTAATTAATCCTCTTCTTTCATGTCTTTTTATCTGTTTTTATGACCTTAACATGCTAAAACATGCATAATATGGTCCAAAACACGGATCGAATGAGCCAAAATCGAGTTTTGACCTGAAACAGAAGCCCCTAGTCACAACTAGGTGGCTCGCGCCTAAATGGGTTGTCCAGGTCAGAACTCAAATGTGTTTCAGTTCATTCTTTCCATCTTCATTTCATTTTTCAATCGGTTTTACCGTTTCAAATCATTTCTATGATAAATATTTTTAACCATGAAAGTATTCACCGGCAATACCCCGTACTTTGGGATATTAATTAATAATTATTTTAGTAAATGTTTTTAATAAAATTATTACTCGGGAATCGTACCGGGTTAAATAATAATGGGATACTATAACAATTGTAGAAAAGGCGAGACGAGATGATAATAGTAACAATACTTTTAAAGGAAAAGGGAATAACAATAGTTATATTATATTATTAATATTATTGGTAATATTATTATAATACTATTTTTTTTTTTTTTTTTTTTTTGGGGAAATGTATGATTCTCATTAAAATGAAAAGAGTCCCATACACCATACAACATTAATCATCTAAACCATTCTCACTAATGTTCTATGCTGTAGTTAAGTAAGTAACCCAGCCAAGTACTCTACTATTTCTAGACTTAATGTCACACTGACCTAGCCTCATTACAACATCATGCTTGGCCTGACTACATAAAACATTTGGTCGCCAAATCAGTCCATCCACTCTGCTTAGATTACGACAATGCCAAATCTGAGACATCAGGCTTGCCATAATGACTGCCACTATCTTCTTCCTGCAAGCAGAATTGTGTCTCCATTATAATACTAGTTAACCTACCATATACTATTTAAATATTAATATTATTGTTACTAATTTATAATAACCTAGCTAACGTAGTATCTATATATATATATATAGCAATATATATATATATATATATATATATATATAGATATATATATATATATATATATATATATATATATAAATAAACTCCTCCCTTACCTTTAGTTTTCCTAACTCGGTACACCACACACCAAGAACACAAGGGAAACTGAGAGGAATGAGCGGTGTGCGGTGGGACTCACGGTCATCACCATAACTCTAATACATATCATCATCATCGTACTATTCTCATTTTCATCGTCACAGCGCCCTAAATTAGCAAAGGTATGTGCTATTATTTCTTTTATTGTAGCGGAATAGAAGGCCGTTTAAATCGGAATTTATTAGCGATGTTACCAGTAAACATAGACGGTAGGACAGGTTTATGTGTGGTTTGTTTTAGGAATGTTTCGAGGTTGACCTTGGGGTTCAATATGTCGGATTTAAGACAGATTGTACTACTATGTTCTAGTACGGTTTGGGCGAAGGTTTCTCGAGACCGTGCACCTTGTATGAGCGGAATTAAGATGCGAGACTGATGTAGTGTGTCGGGTTGTGATTTGGCCGCCTAGTTCTAGCTGATAGACTAAAAATATGAAAAGAGAGAGTAAAACATAGGGAGAAAGTTATCGTAAACTGACTCAATTAAACATAATACAATAGACGTCCTTAAATAGACGATATAGGGCTAACCACTAAACCATGATCTACCACTCATAGAGTACACTACTCTTAATCCTAATAACTAGGTAGTCTACTAATTCGCAATCACGTTATTAGGAATCTAGTTAACCGCTAACTAAATTGTAGGGAACAAACATTTGACTAATAATTGGATCACAATAATCCAACACACACCTTGATCCAAAATTTGTCGGATCTTTGTTCGACTTCTTGCCATGCCAAACCACACATCATGTTACATACTTTGTCGTAACCAAAAAAATTACAAGACCTTTGTATTCTCGTAATTTTCAAAATCCATCCATGCTGGTAGGACGAAAAGTTTTCGCAAGATTATGCCTCTTTGCGATTCTACGGCTACCGCGTATCGGTACCGCCACACATACTCAATCATCGGAATTTTGCCTATCCATCTTTAAACAAACAAAACTTGAATAGAATTCTGAGATTTCAAAATATTGAGACTACTTTAATCTCAAATGCACACAAATATCGTGTGTTCTCTGCCAAATTAGACAACAGATTTATTATCTTGCATTGTATTCTTGCCTTGCATTTGCTTCCCAAATTTTCCACATACGAAAGTGTCACTCTTTGAGACAAACACTTGACTTCATGGATCCATACACTTTAAAAATGCCAAGGATTACGTTACCTTGGGCAGGATTGTATCTTTTTTTGATAAGCAATCAACTTTCAAACGGTATGCGATCCTTCTCACATCCGCACATGTTGAGCTCCACACCCAACTTCAAATATAATCTCTTTTTGAGACTAAACCGAGTCTCCCTTGCTTGGACTCCATAAAATGTAAATTGCTCGATCAAATAGACTTTTCTCCATCTAACTTTGTGAAGCCCTTGTCTTCACTTTGTGACCCATTTTTTGTCACCGACCTTGTTGATGCCCATTGTCACCAACGTCAATTGACGGAGTACTATTCTCCATCTCAATTTGTGACGCCCTTCTCATCACCCTCTAATCTTGTTGGTGCACATCATCACCAACTTTCATTTGGAGCACTTCTCTCCAAAATTCGATTATCGATGGAGCCCTTCTCTCCACCACTTTGATCTCATGGTGCACTTCTCACCGTAATATGTAAAGCACTTCTCTTCACCCTAAATACGGTAGAGCCTTTTTTCTCTACCAAACCCGATAGATCACTTCTCTCAATCTCTCAATTATGGTGCACCTCTCACCATTTTTTTTTCCGAATAATTCACTCACCTTCTCTCTCAATTTTTTTTCAGTGCGGAAATAAATTGATACAAGGACTGCGTGGCTCACTTGTAACTCAACAATTTTTAATTTTTTTTTATCGCCCCATTTCGGGAATCGAACCTGGCTACTTAAGTGGAGGTGACAATCGTGCCTACCTTCTCGACTCAAGATAGCTCTGATACCACTTTGTTGGGAATAAGAGATACAACTGGCAAAGCCAAATATGACTTTGTTGGGAATAAGAGATACAACTGGCAAAGCAAAATATGTAATTTAGGAATAAAAGACTTCTGATTATGCAATGCATTAGAAAAGTTCATAAATGGCCTAATATATAAGCTTACAAATATAAACTACCTCTTCCTAATTCTAAGCAACTAACTAAGTACGCATTTGACTACTACCTAGTAACTAAACAAACGTGAATAGTGGAATGACCAACAATATGTAACCACTACTCCTATTAGCATGCTATTATTTGAAAAATTAACTAAATTATATTTTGAAGCATTTACTTCAACACAACCCCTTGCTTCAAAATGTCTTCTTGGTATGGAGCACTTCTCTCCATAGTGACGCACTTCTCATCACCATCTTAACGGTGCACATAATCACCGATATTTATTTGGAGCACTTCTTTCCAATAATCTTGTTACATCATTTCTCTCTAACTTAACTTATTGTGCACTTCACACCATACCTTCAAAATAAGGTTTCTTCTTTGGCATCTTGTGCCATACTTGTCTCCTCTCTGGACCAACAATCTTTTGCCAAGTGACCATATTTCTTGCATTTGTGACATTGGGACTTGCCCTTATGCCAACAATTATCTTCACTGTGACCAAATTTAGTACAAATTTTACATTGGACTCCTTTACCTTTCCCTTTGAAAAATGACTTTTTAGCTAGAAATGCCCCTTCACCTTTTTCATATTCTTCCCCTCGCATAGACCTCCTTTAATCTACAGCACTAAGAGCATTAACTAACTATCCTAAGGATATTTTGGAAAGGTCTTTGGAATCTTCAAGTGATGAAATTTTATTCTCATAGATTTCCGAAACAGAGACTAAAATTTTATCAATCACTCTTTCATCGGGAAAACTCTCGCCTAGTAACCTAATTTGATTGACAATGGTCGTAAGCTTACCCACGTATTCTTTGATAGTCTCTGATTTCTTCATTCTTTGCATCTCGAATTCCCTCTTAAAATTCAATACTTGCATTAATTTTGTTTGCTCATTACCTTCAAACTCTTGCTTTAGTACCTCCCATGCTTTTTTTGGAGACTCACATGCCATAATGAAAGAAAAGATTTCCTCAGAGACCGCGGAATGGATACACGAGAGTGCTTTTGGCGTCTTTGCTCTATCCTCATCATATTTTTTTATTTGGATAAGAGTAGGATTTTCTGGAAGAGGGTTAGGCTCATAATCACTCTCGATAACCTCCCTTAAATTCAAGGCTTTCAAATGAGATTTCATTTTGATACACCAAGATTGATAATTGTCTCTCTTAAGAATAGGATATGGAAGGGACAAAGTATTGGAAGCCATTTGATGAGTTTGATTGGGATGTTTTTTTGATGAAATTTAGGATCGAAACCTGATGCTCGGATACCACATGATAGACTAAAAATATGAGAAGAGAGAGTAAAACATAGGGAGAAAGTTATCATAAACTGACTCAATTAAACATAATACAATAGACGTCCTTAAATAGACGATATAGAGCTAACCACTAAACCATGATCTACCACTCACAGAGTACACTACTCTTAATCCTAATAACTAGGTAGTCCACTAATTCACAATCACATTATTAGGAATCTAGTTAACCACTAACTAAATAGTAGGGAACAAACATTTGACTAATAATTGGATCACAATAATCCAACACTAGCTAATTCTGGTAAGGTTGTTGTGGTTGCGACGACATCGTATATTCGGTCCCCTGTTTTGACCGTGAGAGGACGAGAAGGACGAGAGTGGGAGACTGGTGAGTCGTAGTGTGGTGAGGGAGTCGTGGTTTTGGTGTCGAGCTTGGTGGTGGTCCGTGGTGGTGGCCTGGTGGGGTGTGATTGCGTTTTGGTGATATAAACCGTGAGTTGTATAGGGTTGTCGGGTTGATTATTGTTGGTGATGGGGCTGCTATTGAGCCCGTGTTTGGAGGGGTTGCTGGGGTCGGTCTGGGCTGCTACTGCACCATGACTGGTGTGTCATGGTGGTGGCCGTTTGCGGTGGGTGTGGTTGTTGTTATTGGGTTGTGTATGCCGTAAATGAGGTAGAGGAAGGCGTAATTTGAGTGGTAAGTGTAGTTGGGTTTTGAGTACATCATTATATAACGACGATGATGACGATTACATGGGAATGGCTCATGGGAATGGCTGTTAGTTAGTGTAAATGAGTTTTTTTGTTTATTTTGTTACTAATGAGTAAAGACTTAACATAATAGTGTGTAGGAAGCATTGTTATCAGAATCATGATTCAATCTTATGATTCTACGATTTTACGATCCAAAAATGCTTGTCCGATCCCGGATCCTACGATTCTATCATGTTTGTAGAATCTTAGGATCCTATTTATTTGAAATTTTCTAGAGGTAGGATCATAATACGATTCTACGATCTTACGATCCTACGATCCGACTCCATAGTAAACATATTAAAATAAATTTTTATATAACGACATCGTAAAATCCAAATTTCATGTCATCTGTAGAAACATGTTAATGAAATGATACTAAACTCCTTAATTATCAATATTTTAGGTATAAATAAGTGTTTTGATCTTCAATTATATATTTTTACCAAATAAAAAACTATATTTAGTGAATTTGTAGAATCTTACGGTTCTACGATCCGATTCTACCGATTCTATCCTACCCGGCCTCCCCATCGATTCAAAGTAGAATCCCGATCTTGACAACATTGGTAGGAAGTCAATATATAACATGTCCTTTAATTGAGTCGTATAATTCGTGTTAAGTTAACGAGTTAGTTAATCTAGTTAATTGATTACTCCCTCCGTCCTGGTCAATTGTTGTTCTTTGGTTTTGGCACAAAGACCAAGGAAAGAGGAGAGGACCAATGACTAAATGACATGTGGAACAAATTGAATGAGAATGATCAAATTACTCATCAAGTTCATTCTTAAAATAGAAAGGACAACAAATGACTGAGACACCCCAATATGAAAAAAGACAACAAATGACCGGGACAGAGGGAGTAATATATATATTATATTTATAGGGTCCGGTTATGTAGAAGACCGTTATTAACTGGCTTGTGTGCGCAGAATTGCGAAAAGGTAGGATAACTACTCAACTCGTTTTTTGTGGAATTGAATGGATTAATGGATGTGTAAATTATTATAGTTGAATTATTATTGGTTGTTTATTATGTCTTGACAGAACTATAGTTTGATTGTTTATTAATGGATGGAATTATTTATATTGGTATATTATTTTATTGGTTATCCTCAGTCTCGAACTGGGACGACATTGAGTTATGAGATATCCTCAGTCTCGGACCGGGACGACATTTGTGTTTATCCCCGGGCGAGGAGTTGGCGGGACGACGGTGTGGTGGAGCCTCGGTCAGGGACCTGGACGAGTAGGGTGAATATGATGGAGAATTGGTGGTGGTATTAATTCCACGTGCTTTCATCTGTTAAGTTTATATTTTAATATTGTGTGATTATCCGACTTAACCTCGTGGTTGACAGTGTATTCGTGAATACCTGTGATGAACCGTAACTGGGGAGCAGACTTGACATGTACTTGAGTTAGCTGACTTGGGAGCTTATGGGGATGCATGAGGACTTGGCCAGCCTACCTAGAAGTCTAGATCATATAGTTATTTATTCACTTATTTTAATTCCGATGCGAGTTGTATTTAATATTATCTTGAGCTATTTAGCCAGATTAAATTGTATTAAACCTTTAATCGCTAAATTTTATATAAAGTACTTTGGTTTATTTTACTTTGTTATTCACTACCTCGGGCAACCGAGATGGTAACAGTTCTATTTATTTGGGAATGTCTTGCCAAAGGCTTCTAAATAAATGGGGGTGTTACATCACCCTTGGTTCGTTATAACATGACGATTTAATCCGTGTTTCGGTGATGATATTTGGTTAATTATATTTTAAAAGGCATTTTAAAACCTTTTATTCATTTGTTTACATTTTCAAAACAACCATATTAGTCCCATACACCATACAACATTAATCATCTAAACCATTCTCACTAATGTTTTATGCTGTAGTTAAGTAAGTAACCCAGCCAAGTACTCTACTATTTCTAGACTTAATGTCACACTGACCTAGCCTCATTACAACATCATGCTTGACCTTACTACATAAAACATTTGGTCGCCAAATCAGTCCATCTACTCTGCTTAGATTACGACAATGCCAAATCTGAGACATCAGGCTTGCCATAATGACTGCCACTATCTTCTTCCTGCAAGCAGAATTGTGTCTCCATTATAATACTAGTTAACCTACCATATACTATTTAAATATTAATATTATTGTTACTAATTTATAATAACCTAGCTAACGTAGTATCTATATATATATATATATATATATATATATATATATATATATATATATATAAACTCCTCCCTTACCTTTAGTTTTCCTAACTCGGTACACCACACACCAAGAACACAAGGGAAACCGAGAGGAAGGAGCGGTGTGCGGTGGGACTCACGGTCATCACCATAACTCTAATACATATCATCATCATCGTACTATTCTCATTTTCATCGTCACAGCGCCCTAAATTAGCAAAGGTATGTGCTATTATTTCTTTTATTGTAGCGGAATAGAAGGCCGTTTAAATCGGAATTTATTAGCGATGTTACCAGTAAACATAGACGGTAGGATAGGTTTATGTGTGGTTTGTTTTGGGAATGTTTCGAGGTTGACCTTGGGGTTCAGTATGTCGGATTTAAGACAGATTGTACTACTATGTTCTAGTATGGTTTGGGCGAAGGTTTCTCGAGACCGTGCACCTTGTATGAGCGGAATTAAGATGCGAGACTGATGTAGTGTGTCGGGTTGTGATTTGGCCGCCTAGTTCTAGCTGATAGACTAAAAATATGAAAAGAGAGAGTAAAACATAGGGAGAAAGTTATCGTAAACTGACTCAATTAAACATAATACAATAGACGTCCTTCAATAGACGATATAGGGCTAACCACTAAACCATGATCTACCACTCATAGAGTACACTACTCTTAATCCTAATAACTAGGTAGTCCACTAATTCGCAATCACGTTATTAGGAATCTAGTTAACCACTAACTAAATTGTAGGGAACAAACATTTGACTAATAATTGGATCACAATAATCCAACACACCCCTTGATCCAAAATTTGTCGGATCTTTGTTCGACTTCTTGCCATGCCGAACCACACATCATGTTACATACTTTGTCGTAACCAAAAAAATTACAAGACCTTTGTATTCTCGTAATTTTCAAAATTCATCCATGCTGATAGGACGAAAAGTTTTCGCAAGATTATGCCTCTTTGCGATTCTACGGCTACCGCGTATCGGTACCGCCACACATACTCAATCATCGGAATTTTGCCTATCCATCTTTAAACAAACAAAACTAGAATAGAATTCTGAGATTTCAAAATATTGAGACTACTTTAATCTCAAATGCACACAAATATCGTGTGTTCTCTGCCAAATTAGACAACAGATTTATTATCTTGCATTGTATTCTTGCCTTGCATTTGCTTCCCAAATTTTCCACATACGAAAGTGTCACTCTTTGAGACAAACACTAGACTTCATGGATCCATACACTTTAAAAATGCCAAGGATTATGTTACCTTGAGCCGGATTGTATCTTTTTTTTTTATAAGCAATCAACTTTCAAACGGTATGCGATCCTTCTCACATCCGCACATTTTGAGCTCCACACCCAACTTCAAATATAATCTCTTTTTTAGACTAAACCGAGTCTCCCTTGCTTAGACTCCATAAAATGTAAATTGCTCGATTAAATAGACTTTTCTCCATCTAACTTTGTGAAGCCCTTGTCTTCACTTTGTGACCCATTTTTTGTCACCGACCTTGTTGATGCCTATTGTCACCAACGTCAATTGACGGAGTACTATTCTCCATCTCAATTTGTGACGCCCTTCTCATCACCCTCTGATCTTGTTGGTGCACATCATCACCAACTTTCATTTGGAGCACTTCTCTCCAAAATTCGATTATCGATGGAGCCCTTCTCTCCACCACTTCGATCTCATGGTGCACTTCTCACCGTAATATGTAAAGCACTTCTCTTCACCCAAAATACGGTAGAGCCTTTTTTCTCTACCAAACCCGATAGATCACTTCTCTCAATCTCTCAATTATGGTGCACCTCTCACCATTTTTTTTTCCGAATAATTCACTCACCTTCTCTCAATTTTTTTTCAGTGCGGAAATAAATTGATACAAGGACTGCGTGGCTCACTTGTAACTCAACAATTTTTATTTTTTTTTGATCGCCCCATTTCGGGAATCGAACCTGGCTACTTAAGTGGAGGTGACATTCGTGCCTACCTTCTCGACTCAAGATAGCTCTGATACCACTTTGTTGGGAATAAGAGATACAACTGGCAAAGCCAAATATGACTTTGTTGGGAATAAGAGATACAACTGGCAAAGCAAAATATGTAATGTAGGAATAAAAGACTTCTGATTATGCAATGCATTAGAAAAGTTCATAAATGGCCTAATATATAAGCTTACAAATATAAACTACCTCTTCCTAATTCTAAGCAACTAACTAAGTACGCATTTGACTACTACCTAGTAACTAAACAAACGTGAATAGTGGAATGACCAACAATATGTAACCACTACTCCTATTAGCATGCTATTATTTGAAAAATTAACTAAATTATATTTTGAAGCATTTACTTCAACACAACCCCTTGCTTCAAAATGTCTTCTTGGTATGGAGCACTTCTCTTCATAGTGACGCACTTCTCATCACCATCTTAACGGTGCACATAATCACCAATATTTATTTGGAGCACTTCTCTCCAATACTCTTGTTACATCATTTCTCTCTAACTTAACTTATTGTGCACTTCTCACCATACCTTCAAAATAAGGTTTCTTCTTTGGCAACTTGTGCCATACTTGTCTCCTCTCCGGACCAACAATTATTTGCCAAGTGACCATATTTCTTGCATTTGTGACATTGGGGCTTGCCCTTATGCCAATAATTATCTTCACTGTGACCAAATTTAGTGCAAATTTTACATTGGACTCCTTTACCTTTCCCTTTGAAAAATGACTTTTTAGCTAGAAATGCTCCTTCACCTTTTTCATATTCTTCCCCTCGCATAGACCTCCTTTAATCTACAGCACTAAGAGCATTAACTAACTATCCTAAGGATATTTTGGAAAGGTCTTTGGAATCTTCAAGTGATGAAATTTTATTCTCATAGATTTCCGAAATAGAGACTAAAATTTTATCAATCACTCTTTCATCAGGAAAACTCTCGCCTAGTAACCTAATTTGATTGACAATGGTCGTAAGCTTACCCACGTATTCTTTGATAGTCTCTGATTTCTTCATTCTTTGCATCTCGAATTCCCTCTTAAAATTCAATACTTGCATTAATTTTGTTTGCTCATTACCTTCAAACTCTTGCTTTAGTACCTCCCATGCTTTTTTTAGAGACTCACATGCCACAATGAAAGAAAAGATTTCCTCAGAGACCGCGAAATGGATATACGAGAGTGCTTTTGGTGTCTTTGCTCTATCCTCGTCATATTTTTTTATTTGGATAAGAGTAGGATTTTCTGGAAGAGGGTTAGGCTCATAATCACTCTCGATAACCTCCCTTAAATTCAAGGCTTTCAAATGAGATTTTATTTTGATACACCAAGATTGATAATTGTCTCTCTTAAGAATAGGATATGGAAGGGACAAAGTATTGGAGGCCATTTGATGAGTTTGATTGGGATGTTTTTTTGATGAAATTTAGGATCGAAACCTGATGCTCGGATACCACATGATAGACTAAAAATATGAGAAGAGAGAGTAAAACATAGGGAGAAAGTTATCATAAACTGACTCAATTAAACATAATACAATAGACGTCCTTAAATAGACGATATAGAGCTAACCACTAAACCATGATCTACCACTAACAGAGTACACTACTCTTAATCCTAATAACTAGGTAGTCCACTAATTCACAATCACATTATTAGGAATCTAGTTAACCACTAACTAAATAGTAGGGAACAAACATTTGACTAATAATTGGATCACAATAATCCAACACTAGCTAATTCTGGTAAGGCTGTTGTGGTTGCGATGACATCGTATATTCGGTCCCCTGTTTTAACCGTGAGAGGACGAGAAGGACGAGAGTGGGAGACTGGTGAGTCGTAGTGTGGTGAGGGAGTCGTGGTTTTGGTGTCGAGCTTGGTGGTGGTCCGTGGTGGTGGCCTGGTGGGGTGTGATTGCGTTTTGGTGATATAAACCATGAGTTGTATAGGGTTGTCGGGTTGATTATTGTTGGTGATGGGGCTGCTATCGAGCCCGTGTTTGGAGGGGTTGCTGGGGTCGGTCTGGGCTGCTACTGCACCATGACTTGTGTGTCATGGTGGTGGCCGTTTGCGGTGGGTGTGGTTGTTGTTATTGGGTTGTGTATGCCGTAAATGAGGTAGAGGAAGGCGTAATTTGAGTGGTAAGTGTAGTTGGGTTTTGAGTACATCATTATATAACGACGATGATGACGATTACATGGGAATGGCTCATGGGAATGGCTGTTAGTTAGTGTAAATGAGTTTTTTTGTTTATTTTGTTACTAATGAGTAAAGACTTAACATAATAGTGTGTAGGAAGCATTGTTATCAGAATCATGATTCGATCTTATGATTCTACGATTTTACGATCCAAAAATGCTTGTCCGATCCCGGATCCTACGATTCTATCATGTTTGTAGAATCTTAGGATCCTATTTATTTGAAATTTTCTAGAGGTAGGATCATAATACGATTCTACGATCTTACGATCCTATGATCCGACTCCATAGTAAACATATTAAAACAAATTTTTATATAACGACATCGTAAAATCCAAATTTCATGTCATCTGTAGAAACATGTTCATGAAATGATACTAAACTCCTTAATTATCAATATTTTAGGTATAAATAAGTGTTTTGATCTTCAATTATATATTTTTACCAAATAAAAAACTATATTTAGTGAATTTGTAGAATCTTACGGTTCTACGATCCGATTCTACCGATTCTATCCTACCCGGCCTCCCCATCGATTCAAAGTAGAATCCCGATCCTGACAACATTGGTAGGAAGTCAACATGTAACATGTCCTTTAATTGAGTCGTATAATTCTTGTTAAGTTAACGAGTTAGTTAATCTAGTTAATTGATTACTCCCTCCGTCCTGGTCAATTGTTGTTCCTTGGTTTTGGCACAAAGACCAAGGAAAGAGGAGAGGACCAATTACTAAATGACAAGTGGAACAAATTGAATGAGAATGATCAAATTACTCATCAAGTTCATTCTTAAAATAGAAAGGACAACAAATGACTGAGACACTCCAATATGAAAAAAGACAACAAATGACCGGGACAGAGGGAGTAATATATATATTATATTTGTAGGGTCCGGTTATGTAGAAGACCGTTATTAACTGGCTTGTGTGCGCAGAATTGCGAAAAGGTAGGATAACAACTCAACTCGTTTTTTGTGGAATTGAATGGATTAGTGGATGTGTAAATTATTATAGTTGAATTATTATTGGTTGTTTATTATGTCTTGACAGAACTATAGTTTGATTGTTTATTAATGGATGGAATTATTTATATTGGTATATTATTTTATTGGTTATCCTCAGTCTCGAACTGGGACGACATTGAGTTATGAGATATCCTCAGTCTCGGACTGGGACGACATTTGTGTTTATCCCCGGGCGAGGAGTTGGCGGGACGACGGTGTGGTGGAGCCTCGGTCAGGGACCTGGACGAGTAGGGTGAATATGATGGAGAATTGGTGGTGGTATTAATTCCACGTGCTTTCATCTGTTAAGTTTATATTTTAATATTGTGTGATTATCCGACTTAACCTCGTGGTTGACAGTGTATTCGTGAATACCTGTGATGAACCGTAACTGGGGAGCAGACTTGCATGTACTTGAGTTAGCTGACTTGGGAGCTTATGGGGATGCATGAGGACTTGGCCAGTCTACCTAGAAGTCTAGATCATATAGTTATTTATTCACTTATTTTAATTCCGCTGCGAGTTGTATTTAATATTATCTTGAGCTATTTAGCCAGATTAAATTGTATTAAACCTTTAATCGCTAAAATTTATATAAAGTACTTTGGTTTATTTTACTTTGTTATTCACTACCTCGGGCAACCGAGATGGTAACAGTTCTATTTATTTGGGAATGTCTTGCCAAAGGCTTCTAAATAAATGGGGGTGTTACATCACCCTTGGTTCGTTATAACATGACGGTTTAATCCGTGTTTCGGTGATGATATTTGGTTAATTACATTTTAAAAGGCATTTTAAAACCTTTTATTCATTTGTTTACATTTTCAAAATAACCATATTAGTCATACATACATAATCATCCTTGGTTCCACATACCATGTCGGTTTAAATCCGAGTATGATGATGAACATTGACTAAGACAATGAACTTGTAGACATCTCAAAGTTGTCTACTAGCCTTACGGGTACCCGATGATGACGCTAAAACTTAATGACTAATATGAAAATTGACAATGTTATAATTAAAGGCTCTTCACGCTTATTTTCCGAAAACCCGTTAAAATGGCCCAAAACAATGTCCAAACTCTCACTGTTAATTCGTTATACAGTCAATTGCCTACGCTAAGCCAATTATATCAAGTAAGCACAGTTATATGCTTTTTTTTTTAGACAAGTGTGTACCATATTATATAAATAAAAGTAAAATTACACAAAACCATGCAAGTACCAATTAAGGTTACAACTAAGAAAAAGCTTAACACGACTAATACTACTAGAAAGGTTGATGGGGATACAAGTCTTGCTAGAATCCTGCACTAAACGAAGAAGACGGATGCAGTTGGTTTGAAAAAGCACATCTTGGAGTCTGAAAACAGAGGCATAAGACATTGCCTCAATTAGAGCTAAAATGTTGATTTGTAGACGGGAAAAGCAGAAGCAACTCTGCACCTTGTGAACTATTCGATCATTGAGGTAGACTATAAAAGAACCGGTGAGGGAGCTCTTGTTGAAGGTTACCTTTATCCAAAAGGAATGAGATATGTGTTGCGGAAAAGAGGATGAAAAACTGAAGTCAACTTTGCAGGCAGATTTAGCAGAATTTGTAGCACTGCAGATGAAAGTATGTTGTTGCTTGGAGAGGATATCAATCTCTCTAATAATCTCATTTGGACAAACTGAAGCATCTCGAAATATGACTCGGTCAAAGTGGGGGCTTCTGTAGACACCTCAAAGTTGTCTACTAGCCTTACGGGTACCCGATGATGAGGCTAAAACTTAATGACTAATATGAAAATTGACAATATTATAATTAAAGGCTCTTTATGCTAATTTTCCGAAAACCCGTTAAAATCGCCCAAAACCATGTCCAACCCATCACTGTTAATCCGTTATACAGTCAATTGCCTACCCTAAGCCAATTAAATCAAGCAAGCACAGTTATATGCTTGTCGGCTGGAAACTGTAACGAATTTGTGTCCTTATCATGATGGTAAATTATATCCTACTCCCAAGAGTAGGGAGTAGGATACTCCTCTTAGGTAGTTATTGAAGAAAATAATAATAAAAATAAATAAAGAATAACAAAAATAACTACCCACTATGTTAGTATGTTACCAACTTATCACTTCAATTAAACTTCAACCCCTTTAAAATACATAACAAAAACTTTGTCGTTAATTTATTACTACGCAAATTCATAAATTGCATATTTTTTTGGCAAAATTAAATTGGATTATGTGCTTTGTTATGGTCTTAATTGATTTGAGCAAGTCTGCAAATGGAGATACCGACATTCACAAAGTATAAATAACATAATCAAATGTTATATATTGTGAATATGGGGTTTATATTTTATGTATATGTAATTTATAAGTACCGTGTATGTAAATAATATTTGTGAATATACATAATTTATTAGTGTGAATATATATTTATACTTTGTGAATAGTAGTTATGTTCTATTTGGGTATTGATGATCAACTCTATGAATATATTTGTTATTGTTATGTATGTGTATCTGTGAATATGTTCATTATATTGCGTGAATATCGTTATTAATTCGGTGAAGTGAGTTTTATTTTGATAATATGATGTGATGGGGCATATTCTGCACCCGCTGACCGAGTCAACATATTGAGCAAGGTCAAAGATATCCACAACAAGTCAACACCTTGGACAGCCTAACCGACGCAGCCAGTCGGCCTGTCACTTGGGTCTCGGCCAGGCAACTAGCCAGCCGGGATACACATCCGCGTACTCACATCCAAGACCCCTCGGCATGGAGTCAACCGTGCCCGCCGGCCTGTCATGGGTCTCTCGGCCGAGGGTGGAACAGTCTTTCCACCTACTCTGCCACTTGGCCACTTGGCCACTACGTGACAAAAGGTGAAAGTCTATAAATACTCCTCAACCCTCATTGAGGAAAGGATCCGAAAATAATCAGTTAAACACACTAATCTGGTATAAACTCCCTTATCTCTCTACAATATACTTTGCCAAGGAACACACAACTTAATCCCTTTAAGTTTATCGACTTGAGCGTCGGAGTGAGTTCGCTCGGTACCAAGCCGAGCCCTCAGTTTGTTCATTGTTTCAGGAGAGGCCGAAAGGAAGAGTCAAGCAAAGTCATCATTCTACAAGCTTACGTGGTAACAAATCCTGCTCCGTAATCACACCCGGAACAATTGGCGCCGTCTGTGGGGAGGCATACTAAAAGCTAGTCAAATCCCTTACAAAACAAAAACCCACCCAACAAGCTAAGAGAATGTCAAAACAGCCAGAATTTGTGAGTGTAGAAACTGAATTCTACCAAGATGACGCAGTCCCTAATTCTGAAATCGGGCAGTCCCCCACCGGCCGAGTCATCCAACCGGCGTACGGGATGCTCATACTACGAACACCGCGTCACTGCCGCCAAGTCACCTTGTCATGGGACATGTGGTCGATGCACCAAATCAAGCTATTCCCTGGACTGATGGGTAATACGCCGATCACCCCCGCCGCAACGACGGTGACGGCAACACACCCGCAGGTGACCAGGGCCCATAAAGTGACTCCGATCAACTTGACCGGAGCAATCCAAGGAGCTGGACATGCGAAGACGCCGGCGGCGCCCGTGGTGTCAGTGGCAGACCAAAGTCTTTCCCCACCTCGCGGGAGGACGGCGTCGCCGCGGCGCCAACGAGGCCACCCCCGGAGAAGTGAAGAAAGAAGCCCGACTCTCCAAAGTCGGACAACAAGAAGCCCTTCCCGCCACGAGGAGAGAAGCCAGACTAGGAATGCGAGGAGCCGATCGCCACGTGTCATTCGGCACGTGGTCAGACAGCCCCTCAGTGCCTACGTCCTCGGAGTCTCCGTGCCGACCAAACTGAAGCTGCCGTCCCTATCATACAAAGGGGATAGTGACGCAACCGACCACGCCGAGGCTTTCGAGTCTTACATGTCGGTATGGGAGCAGCCTGACGAGGTATGGTGCCGAGTCTTCCCAACAACCCTGCATGGGATGGCCCAGAGTTGGTACAAGGGGCTGCCTAATGGTTTGATATCGCTACGCCGACCTAAGGGATAACTTCGTAGCCTAGTACGCCTGCAACAGGAGAAGGGCCGTTGGGACATCGGATCTCCTCACTATCCGACAGGGGGAGGACGAGTCTCTACGAAGCTATGTGAAGAGGTTCGACGCAAAACCTCAGCAGATCCGTGAGTGAACACCGAATCGGCGGCCTTCGCATCGATGAAAGGCCTCCCGAAAGGCGACCTCAAAATGAGCGATGAAGTGCGAGGTCCTCAACCTAGACTCCGCGGAAGGATGGCGGACCAAGCCGTAAAGGTGGAGGATTACCACAAGACCGGGTAGCCCACAAGTGAAGTGGGCACCAAGAAAGGAGGAGCCAGGGAGAATATCGACGAAGGTCGCCGTGGCGATGTCGGTCATGGCTCGAAAGATCTAACAGAAATGAGCTCGGCGGGGCCGGGGAAGTTCGGGACCATACACCCGAAGAGGTATCACGGTCTCACCCCCCGGTCAAATCACCGGCCGAGGTCTATGCCCCGAGCAAGAATGAAGGGCGAAGTGGGCAAGACCCCCAAGACAAGGGCGGAGGAGGGCGACGCAAACCAATTTTGCGATTACCACGGCCAGCCCGGCCATAAGACCGACGACTGTCGGCATCTGAAGAACGCCATCGAGGAGCTGATCCGGAAGGGGGCCTCAGCAAGTACGTAGCTGGGGCCCCGGAAACGAGCTCTGACGGGGCAAACAGGAAACAGTATTCCAGAGGATGGGAGTGATCCAGGTGGTTACCGGAGGAAACGAGAACGGAGGATCGGCTAATGGGCACAAACGGCACCTAAATGAGCTTTACCAAGCCATCAACTTTGTGCCCACCACAGCGATCCCTGCTTCCACCGTCCCCGATATAACCATCGGAAGGAAAGAATACGAAGGAGTCGTAGCCCGCACGCGACCGCTGGTGGTCCACCGGACATATCCAACCACTTGGTTAAGAGCTGCCTAATTGATACAGGCGCCTACACGAACATCATGTTCAGGGAATGCTTCCTCAATCTCGGTCTGAAGATTGAGGACCTGAGCCCCTGCACCAACCCACTATAGAGCTTCTCGGGGGCCGGCCTGGTACCCCTGGGGTCAATCAGCTTGCCGGTGATGTTCGGCCAGGACGATGCGGCCAAGAATGTTTTATCTGAGTTCGTGGTCATCAATGGTTCGTCCGCCTACAATGTTCTGATAGGTCGGGTTACTTTGAGCGAGGCCGACGCTGTAATGTCCATCCGGGCCCTGACATTGATGTATGTCTCGGACCGGGGGGAGGCACAAAAGCTCGTCTCAAAGGACGAGAGAGACGAAGTTGTCAATGTCCAAATATCTGCCAGAGGGTGTAACATGCAATCCCTCAAAGTGGCAAAGAAATCAGAAAAGGGGAAGAGCTCATCCTTACGACAGGAGGGTGATCCGATGAGCACCAACAACGTCAGCATGGTCGAGGGGGCCGAGACCGAACAAGTAGAAATTGACCCGGGCGCACCGAATCGCTTCGGTGTGTCGGTGGGAGCCAAAGTTCGAGCCGACCTCCTAGACCTGCCGAGAAAGAACAAAGACGTCTTCGCGTACTCGGCCGCCGAGATGCCAGGCGTGAGCCGAGAGGTGATCGTTCACAAGCTGAACGTGCTCTCCAACGCTCGCCCTGTCAAGCAGAAGATGAGGAACTCCTCGGCCGAGAAAGATGAGGCCATCAAGGCCGAGGTAGACAAACTATTAGAGGCGGGCTTTATCATGCCTTGTACTTACCCTGAGTGGCTAGCAAACGTTGTAATGGTAAAGAAGTCATCAGGGGGGTGGAGGATGTGTGTTGATTTTACAAATCTTAATAAAGCATGCCCTAAAGATTGCTATCCCTTGCCTCGAATAGATAGTTTAATAGACGCAATGGCAGGCTACACTATGCTGAGCCTGCTCGACGCCTTCTCAGGGTACCATCAGGTATTCATGGCCGAAGAAGACATGCCTAAGTGCGCATTCATCACCATACACGGCACATACATGTATAAAATGATGCCGTTCGGTTTGAAAAACGCTGGCGCAACTTACACTAGGCTGGTGGACAAAGTGTTTCAAGATCAAAAAGGGCGAAACATCGAGGCTTAGGAACATATAAGTACGGTTGAGAAATGCAAATCGGACGCCTCGGCCAGGCCGAGAGTGAAAGAGGAAGCGATCAACACGTCTACAGATACGAACGCTGTCGCGCCGTAACCCCGATTGCCTCGGCCAGACCGAGAGTGACGGGGACACAACGACCGATACGCTAACATGTTCACAACGGCGGTTGGGAAGCGCAAATCTGACCGCCTCGGGCGGTGGAGGAAGCGACCGACACGCCAACATGTTTAAAAAACGTTAAGTACAGTTGAGTTACGCATTCTAACTGCCCGGGCTAGGCCGATGGTGGAAACAGAAAAGAAGCACTCAATTAATAACGTAAGAAGACAACTCAGATGAAAATGAGATAAAGACCTCGGCCAAACCGGAGGCAAAATAAACCAACTCTTATTAAAAATGTTCACAGGTAATACAAAGAAAGAAGTCGACGGCCGTCCCCATAGGGATAGCCTAAACACTACCTACCAAAGTTCAAAAAAAGGAGAATGGTACAGCAAAAGGGTATAGACATAAAGACATGAAGTGCCAAAAGATGGCAGGGAGGAAAGGCTCAATAGTTGGCCCCCGAACAGCTAAAGCTATTCGAGATGCCGGGTGAATCTGGTGACGACCGCCCGTCTCCCTATGCCTGTTGTTGCTCGCCACCGGCGACGTCAGCAGCATCGTCTTCAGTGGGCGACCCAGAAGCCGACTTGGCGCCTTCAGCCTTCACCGCCTTTGCCCTCTCGGCTTCCTCCTGGCCGCCTTCACCTTTTCAAAGACGGGCCGCCTTCTCCGCAACATCCTCGGTGGCCCTCTTCGCCCTCGCCTCCTCCGACCTTTGCCTCCGCAGCGACCACCTTATCATCAAGCAATTGTTCAAATTTTTGCCACGGGAAATAGCCGTCAGGAAAGAGCTCTCTGATTACTTCCCTGGCAGCTTCTTCGGCCTGGTCCCGGTATTGGACGCACATGTTAGGGATGACGTCAGTTTGGAGCGTCTCAATGTCCTTCTCCCTCTGGTCGAGGATGACGTCAGTTTGGAGACTTCCATTCTTCCCTCTTCTTAACAGTGAAGTCGAAAGCAGGCTGAAGCTTGGCCAGCTCCTCCCGCAGCTTAGCGGCGTCAGCCTCCGCAGCCTCAACCTTGGCCCTCTCGGCTAGGACCGCCTTCTCAAGATCCTCCCCGAGCTTTCGCTCGGCCGAGGAAATCATTTTCGGCGGCTTGAAGTCCTTCTTCGCCTTCTCGGCCTCTTGCTTAGAAGCATCAAGCTCAAGCCTAAGCCGTTCAAGTGCGGGCGCTTGACCATGACCTTTTCTTGCTCCATAATGTGAGCACCGGCCACGTCAGCCCACTTCGCCAGCATCTTCCTAATCTGGGCGGGGGAAGGCTTCGGGGAGGAGGAGACGACGGCAGCATTCTTATCACCCGTCTACAAAGGCCGCTTCTCTAATAGCCATTCAGAAGGACCGGTAGACGGTGGCGGTTGATCTACAAAAAATTCGGACAAAGCATCCATGTCAACATTTGCGACATACAGAGAGCTGTCATCGTGAACGCCTAATGAACCGGCTAAATCGAGGCCACGGAGTTAGATCTGTACCAGGCTTGGCCTTCTTGGTGGAGGACCCATTTCTTTGCCGGCCCACGGTAGCGATGCTTGAGCGATGGCGACGCAGACGCTTTGTCTCTTTTCTCTTACGTAAGAGAGGAGATTCCTCTGCCACGGTGACCTCATCTTCGACGTCGACAACGACCACCACCTTCTCCTTTTGGACTGCAGGGATTGAAGGTTGAACTGAAGTTGACGCCGTCGCCGCCGAAGACGTTGCTTTTGGCTTTCGGCGTGGCACGTTACCGGCGATCTTCCTCTGAGCCGCCCCCGCATCCAAAACCTTAAACTGCTGATCCATAAGGTCGTTTGGGGCCGGTCTGCGATCACGAGTCGCAGCCTTAGGATGCAAATCAACAACTTTCCCGTCCTTGTCAAGTCCCAACCTCTCGAGGACGTCAACAGACAGTTCCGTGCCAAAGCGGTCTGCAAAGGAAACGAAGCAAGAGTTAAGTAAAAGAAATAAATCAAAGTTCAAAAACAGAAACATTAAAAGAAGAGATGGGCCTCAAACCGACCCCACTCACCCTGTTCGAGGGCCGGTATGAGGCCGACGTGGCAGAGCAGCTCATCCTGAT
Source organism: Silene latifolia (assembly GCF_048544455.1). NCBI lineage: Eukaryota > Viridiplantae > Streptophyta > Magnoliopsida > Caryophyllales > Caryophyllaceae > Silene > Silene latifolia. Next base: position 14,567,852 of record NC_133538.1, on the reverse strand, counting down.
GAATGATCTGCGTCTGGGGCATCCATCCCTTCGGCGTCCCATCCTTCTCAGCCTCAAACAGCTTCATTGCCCGCCTTTCGTCCTCATTAAGATGGACCCTAAAGGCGTCCATCTTAAGCTTATTCCGGGAGACATATTTCTCACGCTCCCCCCGACTCTCACACCGCAAATTGACACGGTACTGGAAGGACCGAGGCAGTGGATAATCCTCCGGAACCTCGACGTACACCCACCGCGCCTTCCAGTCCTTGCAGGATGTAAGCTTAGAGACGGTGATATAACCCGGCTCTGTCTGCACGCTGTACCACCCCGTGCCACCGGGGGTTGACGGCCGAAGATGATGAAGCCGGCGGAACAAGTTAACCGTTGGGGCCTCCTTTTTAAAGAGACAGAGCCACACAAAGCCAACTATAGTCCTAATGGCCAACGGATGCAGTTGAGCCACGACGACATTCATGGCTTTAATGATGGCCGCAACGTATCCATTCAGAGGAAACCGGAGCCCATACTCCAGGTGTCTAATGTACATGCCGATACAGCCCTTGGGAGGGCAACAGACCGCTTGAATTTCTTTAGGGATAACCATTTTATATTCCCTGCCGAAGGAGTAATGATCCTCGAAAAGATCAGAACCGGAGCAACTGGCGAACTTGTTTGTCCAAGCACGATCAGGACTGATCTTACAGGTGTCGCCGTGATCCAAGAGATGCGGCCTCTCCTCATCGGAATGAGTCCTTTCCACATCATCATCATCATCGTCAGCATCATCACCATCATCATCCGAGAAATCCTCCAAATACTGATCGTCAACCTCAGGAGAAGGAGACCTAGGGCCCCCGGACCTTATCGGGATGGCGGCCGGTGCCTCCTCTTCATCAAGACGCGACGGGGAGCCCCCCGACGCAGGATTACTAGGTCTGGCATCAGCAGAAGACATGACAACGAATATTTAACAAGAAAAAAGATTGAAGAATTTGTTTGATTACCTTGGAAGAAAATGTTACACCGAGTAACGCTTCGAGAAATTAGAAAGAGAAAGGAACTCTGCGAAAGAAAAACTAAACGAGAGGAAATTTTTTAAGAAAATGAAATTTGGAAGGCCAAAATGAGGGGGTAACTGCCCTATTTATAGAGCAAAGCCCACTCAATCCGACCAATCAGAGCAAAGCCCATGAGGCGTCAACCAATCAACGCCGAGCCACGTGTCAAGCATGCAGCCATGGAATGTCAATCGACAAACAGTTTCAAAACTTCTTCAACACGATCCTTGGTATCTACTTGCCAAACGGCCCGTTGTTTAACCGAGCTTGGCAGCACCGGCTGGGGGCAATCAAAAGCACACGGCACTCACAACCTCGGTCTCGGCCAGCGCCATTTTCTTTTCCACATTTGATGCCCTTTACACATCCATGTGGAGGGGGGATACGGTACGGCCTAAGCAGAACCAAGCCGAGGAAGAAGAAGCCGGGGCAGAAATGGACTACTTGCGCAGAATACGCTCAACACTCATCGAAGGTCCATACCACGGCATAGACTACGCTGGGGGCAAATTGATGGGGCATATTCTGCACCCGCTGACCGAGTCAACATATTGAGCAAGGTCAAAGATATCCACAGCAAGTCAACACCTTGAACAGCCTAACCGACGCAGCCAGTCGGCCTGTCACTTGGGTCTCGGCCAGGCAACTAGCCAGCCGGGATACACATCCGCGTACTCACATCCAAGACCCCTCGGCATGGAGTCAACCGGGCCCGCCGGCCTGTCATGGGTCTCTCGGCCGAGGGTAGAACAGTCTTTCCACCTGCTCTGCCACTTGGCCACTACGTGACAAAAGGTGAAAGTCTATAAATACTCCTCAACCCTCAATGAGGAAAGGATCCGAAAATAATCAGTTAAACACACTAATCTGGTATAAACTCCCTTATCTCTCTACAATATACTTTGCCAAGGAACACACAACTTAATCCCTTTAAGTTTACTGACTTGAGCGTCGGAGTGAGTTCGCTCGGTACCAAGCCGAGCCCTCAGTTTGTTCATTGTTTCAGGAGAGGCCGAAAGGAAGAGTCAAGCAAAGTCATCATTCTACAAGCTTACGTGGTAACAAATCCTGCTCCGTAATCACACCCGGAACATGATGTTTAATTTACATGACTTTGTCAATTATATGATGTGAATATCCACGTGAATATGTCAACTATGTAATATGAATATCTCATTGTTTTTGAATACGCCAATTATATGATGTGAATATGCGAGTAAAATTAAAATAAATGCCAAAATATACCAAATGCGATCTCTAATTATAGAGGGATAAAAATTATGAATAATGATGCAAATTTTATTATTTTTCAATTTATCAAATTTAAGTTATATATTTTTTAAAAATCAAAATAAAGGAGGAGTATGATGTACCATATATCTAGGTGTATGGTATAAAAATTGTATCATGATAGTGTTATAAAAAAAATTCTATCTTTACTTTCGTAGGCTAAATTCTATCTTTACTTTCGTAGGCTAAATTCTATCTTTGTCAAACTCTACTTTCGTCACAAATTCCAACGTCAAACTAGTATAAATACTCCAAGTACGTAACAATTAAGCGGAAGAAAAAATCAGCGACATTCACATATACAAACACATAATCTGTCCCCGATATTCTATACTCTTAAACTCCGTCTCAAATATACAATCTCACTTTCAAATCAAACCACATACATTAAATCGTCCAAGTTTCCATACAAGCATATAAGAGCCCTTAATTTACGACAAAGTCGATAATCATTCATAGTCAACATCCAAATAGGTCTGAGGGTAGTAATTCAAATAAATTTTCTCTACTTTACTCTTTTATCTATCTTCTTTATTTATGGTATATTTGTATATAATTGTCTTGTGTATAAAATTGTATAATTAACCTTTTTTGTTAGTTTCGTCAAATATATAATATTATAAATAAATAGTAGAGGCTGTCAATTTGATGGGCGGTCCGGGTGCCTAACACCTTGCTGACCGTACCTTTACCCCCCGAATCCGCAACCTTTGGTTCAGATCGGAGTGACGGATCGGTCCTTATACCGGGATTAAAAGGGACCTTTTACGTTTAACTTATTTTTGTATGTTTTTTTATAAAACCTACCGGGGACTCCCTCCATACTATTATTTATGGATCTCACAGTGGTGACTCCGTTGGGACTTATTAAGTAGGTAAGACTTGAAATTTATTTATGATATTATGTATTTGATGTTAATTTTCTTCCAGTTTTGAAAGAAACAATATGACCTAATCTCCATAATCACCAACGCTTTTCTAATATTGTTGTCATTAAGACATAGTGCGCATTGAAATTTGTAGAAATCAATTTGCTTTTTTGTTTTTACGGATTGTTATTGTTTTTTTTTTTTTTTAGCAATACATAGCATAGCTTACAATAGAGCTTTCTGGGCAAGATTATGAACTATTCTATTCACTCCCCTAGGTCAATAACTAAGAGAACAACAATGGAAACCAGACGCAATAGACTTAAGATCCTGGATAATACAACTAATAGACGCAATCACCTTCTCCGCTGCGGCAACCTGCATAACCAAATTAAGACAATCTGTAACAAGTCCAATATGGAGGTAACCTTCGTCCAAGGCCATTTTAGCGCCATGATAGCAGCATGCCCTTCGGCATGCATGGCAGATGAAGCAAACGTGCGAGCATGAGTAGTAGTCCTTAAGGCTCCATTACCATCCAACAAGCACCACCCCATGCCAGAACTTCTATCCTCTCTCCAAGCAGCATCACACTTGATAGTGCAAACATTCCCACAATCAGGCCCACCAACAATCTTTCACTTTTGCATCTTCGAGTATGTTGGAAAATATAGGGGCTTTTTGCCTTTGGAGTGTTTCCAATTGTCCCACATTGGTGAGGAAAAGGGAGTTTTGTGTGTTTATATATACCCACCCTCCTTACCATATCACTAGTGGGTCAAGGGAGGCTTTTGTGGAAGCCTTGCGCGGTGCTTAATTCAGCTCGTGCCCGAGCCCGGCCCGGCCCGGATCCGGATTCGGGATTCGTGATTCGGGATTTGACAATCGTCTGCGACGGGTTGTGCCTATATTTTTGGGCCGGGTCTGAGTTGAGTGTACCTGTATTCTGTTTTTTCAAAACGAACTCAGTCAATTCTGACTGTTGCGTGGAGAGTAGTGCTCCTGAAGAACAGGTCTGTGCCACGTTTTTGCTGATGCTAAGTGTCGTCTACTACTATAAATAGACCCCTTCTTCGGTCATTTATTCACATCTCAATTACACTCTCTTCTTCCTTCTCTTCTCTGCTCAATTAAAGTTTCTGGGTACTGTTAATTAAATTGTTCCAAGTCTCACAGTTCTGAGTGGGCGGAACTGCGTGGAGACTGTAGTGTTATCCTTGGGGAACTACCGGCACTAGCTGATCGCCACCACGGTCGTACCGGAGAAATAGTTTTCAAGGCAGTGGCTTCTACCACGGCACTACTTACGGGTTTTACTCTCTGATCTCGCTTTTATTTCTGTTACGGTATTTCTGTTCCCTCTGGTGACTGCAATTATTTTTCCTATAATTTGAAAACTATTTTTAGTTGTTGTAACCATGTCTGTGATTTTGAAAATTGTTCCTGATATGTCGAAACTTGAGTCGTTGGATGGTAACAATTATAAGCGATGGACCCAGAAATTGTTGATGTATTTTGAGCAGTTAGAAATTGATTATGTTTTATTCAATGACCCGTCTAAGCCTATTCCCCCTACTGATAATGTTGAGTCGACCCCTCCTGCTGCTAAAGATGTTCAGTCCAATGAAGAGAGAATTACAAAATTTGTGAAGGACAACAAAACTGCTAGGTGTCACATTCTGAATAATATGACAAACACCTTGTTCGATTTATTTGCTGTGAATAAGTCGGCTAAGTTTATTCACTACTACAAATGATCACTTGGGCCACGGCTAAATTCGTGGCGCAAGTACTAAATTTCCGTGGCTATATCATTTTGCCACGGGGATACCTTCCGTGGCGCAAGTGGCCGTGGCAAAGGGATAGCCACGGGAAAAACAAGAACGTGGCTATTATTGAATTTTTGACCACGGATTTTCTCGTGGCTAATAACTTCCGTGGCCAAAGAAATTTCCCGTGGCGAAAAAATAATTCCCGTGGCAAATAATATATATGAAAATTAAATAAATAAAACGTAAAATAATTTATTTATTTTTCACAATGGGTATTTTATCATACGGAACCGTGACAATCTAGGTAATTGTTTCGCTAGTTAACTTGATTCATTTGAACGTTATTTCGTTTCACGAGTCATGCATTTGTGAGCATCGGAGAGGCTTCCCAGAAGGTCACCCATCCCAGCACTACTCTCACCTGAGCACGCTTAAGCCGTAGAGTTATTTTGATGTGCCACCGAAATTGAATGTTACCTTTGTTGATATAATTAGCACTTTGAATCCTTTTAAGTTTATTTTTTTCTTTCAAATCTTACCTTTAGTACTATTTAATTACATAAATGTTACATGTTTTACAATTTTGCGGAAAAAACATTATTTTGGCCGAAACAATTAAATTTTCGACATTAACCTCCTGATTAATGATTTTGACATCATTTTTTTTGCCCAAGTCAGTAATCCATTTTCTCCAAAAAAGTAAAATTAATTGTGTTTTCCTAACATTTTTTTATGTCTTTTGTTTATCGACATACTTATTTTCATTTCTCATGTACTCATTTTTTCGTATATTTTTCTTCGCAAATTCTATTGTATAACCGTTGTACCTGCGATATGAAAAATGAGACCATTTTTTGGTAAAATAATGACCGCTTTTTATGATTAAAGGTCTTTTTTCCCCAAAGTGATCACTATTAACCAAAAATTAGTCACTTTTTTACCCAAAAACCACGAAAAAGATTATTGTACAAAAGAATCGCTTATTTTCCTAAACTGATTTCTCTTTGTTATGATTTATCGTTTCTTTTCTTAAAATTTTCACATTATTTGCACATTTGACTTTAAATTATTATAATTTATATATTTTTCCGTGTGATGCGCTCATTTTCAATGGAAAAAAATTTCCCAATTTTTTTTCTCAGCAATTTAAATTTTACGTAAATTTTTCACGGTACCCTCGAATTTTGACAGATTACATATGGTACTCTTTTTTTAAAGTTTTTACATATGGTACCCCTGTATTTACGTTTTTCAGTCTCAGAATACCCTTTGACAAACTTCCGTCATAACGCCGCTACTCATATGCCTTGTGACGCTTTTTTTTTTATCTAATACACTATCAATTCATCATCTAATAATACCTAAATCCTTATTTTGTCTAATAAACTAACATTTAGTACCTAAATAATATAACAATAACAACATAACATACACAATTACTCATCTAATTACTTATAGGAGTAACGACGTTAAGACGAAATTTCCCCAAAGAGTATTCTGGGAATGAAAAAGGTAAACACAAGGACAACATATGTAGAAACTTAAAATAAGGGGTACCATGCGTAATCTGGCAAAGTTCGAGGGTACCATGGAAAATTTCCGTAAATTTTATATCAAATTCAAATTTTTCTATAAATATCCTACAAATAAATTTGGAAATAGAATTTTGAATGAAATAGTTTAACAATATATTAATTTTAGATTTTCAAAGATAGATGGTAAATAACTTTTTTATTCAATTTGATATGTTATATCTTTAAATGTGATACGATCATTTAAGATTGCGATTCAAGATTATAAAGTTTAATTTAAAAAAGTAAAAGAAATTCACGACTTTAATAAACAGAGTATATATTAAAATAATTTTTTTAAATTATCAATATTTTGAAAAACCTACAAAACATAAATGTGATCTGTAAAAAATCAAAAAATTAGACGATAAACTTTTCTTTGCTTGCATATAAGTTTATAAAATTTTAAAATTTCTTATTAAAGTAAATAAAACAATAAAAAATATTAATTAAATTAATCAAAGTGTTTCTAAATTTTTACGGAAAATTCACGTGGCACCCTCTAACTTTTCCATTTTGCACATAATACCCAACTTTTTAAGTTTTTGTACATTATACCCTTCATGTTTGATTTTTATGCACAACATGCCATTTTTGTCGCTATAAAAAAACTCAATTGCGCATAACTCCTAGAACGGAATTCAGAATTGACCAAATTTTTTTCTTAAAATGATTATCTCGTCATAATCTACGATTTGTGAAAAAAAAATTGTCGACTGACATTTTATTGGGTTTTTTTAACGAAAATCTCAAATCAATCATATCTTCGATCTTAAATTTCCGAATGACCATTTTCGTTTTATCAATTTATAGATCTCGAAGAGGTAATAAATTTGAAAAAAAAAATTAGCTAATTCCCATTTCTAGTCTATAATTTATGACCAATTGAAAATTTTAAAAACGATAAAAAGGCACGTTGTGCTTGAAAAATCAAATTTCAAGGATATTATGGGCACAAACTTAAAAAGTTGGGTACCACGTGAAAAATAGCAAAGTTTGAGGGTACCACGTGAATTTTCCGTAATTTTTATATTCAAATGTATTTTCATATTATTATATTTGATTAAATTTCATTCAGATTTAAGTCGAAAAAGATACTCGCCACAGGTGTTTGTTTGTTCGTGGCTAAAAAAATATTTGTCACGGAACAATTCGTGACTAAATAAAATTTCGCCACGGGTGTAGGCTAATTCGTGGCGGAAGTGACTTTTTGCCACGGGAAAGGTTATCCCGTGGCATAAATTTTTTTCCAAAATAATGAATAAGTTTTTCCCGTGGCTAAGCAAAATTTAGCCACGAATTATGAGTTCCCGTGGCATAATTCGTGGCGCAAGTGATGATTTGTTATAGTGATTTGGGAGGCTTTAGAAACCAAGTATGGGGCTGATGACGGGGGGGGGGGGGGGGGAAGAAATATGTTGTGGGAAAATGGTTGGTATTTCAAATGGCTGGTGAGAAACCTATTATGGATCAAGTGCATGTCTATGAGAATTTATGTGCTGATGTGGTTAATGAGGGCATGAAACTTGATGATATCTTTGTGGCTAACGTTTTGCTCGAGAAATTCCCTCCCTCCTAGTCTGACTATAGAAACCAACTTAAGCACAAAAAGAAAGACTTGTCCCTTAAGGAACTTATAGGACATATGAGGACCGAGGAGGCTAATCGCCTTAAAGACGTTCCTGCTAGTCAATTTGTGACTGTTCCTGCTGTTGCTGCTATTAAAGCTAATCTGGTTGAGTTTGGTGGTCCGTCTTATGCTGAGAAATATAAGGGTAAGGGTAAGGCCAAGGTTGGTCAGGGTAAGAACCAGGGTCCTGCAAAGAAGAATGGTCCAGGGAAGCATACCAAACCGGTTCCCAAGATTCAGAAAGCTAAGGGTCCTATTGTCTGGTACAAAGCCTACCAATGTTCTGAGAAGAAATCACGAGGCCAATGTTCTTTGTGATCGATGACGTTATTGCAATTTTGTGGTTGTGGAAGCTAATCTGGTGGGTAATGTTGTTGAATGGGTCTTGGATACTGGAGCTTCGAGGCACCTCTGTGCTGATAGGGGGTTATTTGCTGAGTTCGAGGAAGTTGCTTATGGGGAATGCGTCTACATGGGTAACTCTTCATCTGCAAAGATCACAGGCAAGATCTTTCTCAAACTCACCTCGGGGAAAACACTTGCTCTCAGTAATGATTTATTTGTACCCTCATTGCGTCGAAACCTTGTGTCGGGTGCCTTGTTAAACAAAGCTGGTTTGAAACTTGTTTTTGAGGCTGGCAAAGTGGTAATATCGCGTAATGGGGAATTTGTGGGCAAGGGTTAACTTTCTGGGGGTCTTTTTGTATTGAACACTGATTCTGCTATTAATAATATTGTATCTTCTTCTGCTTATATCGCTGAGTCTATTGATGTTTGGCATGGTAGGTTAGATCATGTGAATGTGGATTACATTAAAAAACTTAGAACTATGAGTTTAATTCCAAGTTTGACGAGTCAAGAATTCTCTAAATGTGCTAGTTGTGTTGAGGCTAAGTTTACAAAGAAGCCTAGTAAACCTGTGACTACTAGGAACACGATTCTTGTTGAGTTAATTCACACCGACCTAGCTGACTTCAAAAATGTTGCAAGTAGAGGTGGCAAGAATTATTATGTTACGTTTATAGATGACTGTTCTAATACACCTGTGTCTATTTGCTTAAGACTAAAGATGAAGCAGAACAATCTTTTATAAACTTTAAGAATGAAGTTGAGAACCAACTTGACAGGAAAATTAAAAGGGTAAGGTCTGATAGAGGAGGCGAGTATAAGTCTAATTATCTAACCGATTTCTGTGCTGCAAACGGTTTAATACATGAGACCAGTCCACCTTACTTACCCCAGTCTAATAGCGTAGCTGAACGTAAAAATAGAACCTTAAAAGAAATGATGAATGCTATGCTTTTAAGTTCTGGCCTATCTGACGATATGTGGGGGGGAAGCAATTCTTTCAGCTTGTCACATTCTTAACCCTGTACCTCATAAGAAAATTGACAAGACACCCTACGAGATTTGGAAAGGCTATCCTCCTAACCCGAGTTTTGGGGGTGTTTGGCTAAAGTGGGTTTACCTGATTTTAGGAGACCTACCGTTGGACCTAAGACCTATGATTGTATGTTTATAGGTTATGCTCAAAATAGCTCTGCTTATAGGTTTATGTCTTTGAGTGACTGTTCTATATCTGAGGCTAGGGATGCTTTATTTTTTGAGTATGTTTTTCCGTTTCAGAAAACTGTTGTACCATCTCCTAGTTTATCTGTTGCATCTCCTAATTTGTCTTCACATGCTAGTGCTAGCACTTCTATTGATGTTTCTGTTGAACCTAGAAGAAGTAAAAGACCTAGATGCCCAAAGAACTTTGGTGATGATTATGATACAACTATGTTGTCTGAACTTGGATACACTGTTTGTGCTAGTGATGAGTTTGTTTCAACTTTTTTAATAGAAGATGACCCAAAAACCTATAATGAGGCAATGAAATCCATTGATGCTAATTTTTGGAAAGATGTTATTAAAAGTGAACTTGACTCTATTGTGTCAAATCAGACTTTGGAGTTGACTGATTTACCTAAAGGTAGTAAACCCATTACAAATAAATGAATCTTTAAAAAGAAAATGAGACCTGACGGTACAATAGAGAGGTTCAAAGGTAGACTTGTAGTTAGAGGCTTTACACAAAAGAAGGGTATTGATTATTTTGATACTTACTCTCCTGTGACCAAAATTTCGACTATTAGAACTCTTGTCGCCTTAGCTGCTATTCATAACCTTGTTATATATCAGATGGATGTTAAAACTGTCTTTCTGAATGGTGAACTAAGGGAAGAGATCTATATGCCTCAACCTGAAGGTTTTGTGATTGAGGGTCAAGAGAGTAAAGTGTGTAAACTGAACAAGTCACTTTATGGACTGAAACAAGCACCTAAACAGTGGTATGAGAAATTTAACAACACTTTGATAAGTAATGGCTATTTCGTTAACAATTCTGATTCATGTGTTTATTCAAAAATGGTGGGATCTGATTGTGTAATTATATGCCTATATGATGATGACATGTTAATACTTGGTAATAATTTGGATGTGATAATTAGAACCAAAGAATTTTTGTCATCACAATTTGAGATGAAGGACTTAGGAGAAGCTGATGTTATCCTAGGAGTTAAGGTCATTCGAAACCCCAATGGAATCTGTCTAAGTAAATCTCATTATGTTGGAAAAGTGTTGAGAAAGTTTAACTGCTTTGATGATGTGCCTTCTAGAACACCTTATGATCCTAGTGTACCATTGTGTAAAAACTTAGGCAAGAGTGTTTCCCAAGAAGAATATGCTAAAATCCTAGGTAGTGTGATGTTTTTAATGAATTGTACTCGACCAAATATTCCTTATGCGGTTAGTAGACTGAGTCGTTATACACATAACCCTAGTAATGAACACTGGAATGCTCTTCGTCGTTTACTAAAATACCTAAAAGTAACAGTTGACTTATGTTTGCATTATGGTAAATTTCCTGCTGTGTTAGAAGGATATTGTGATGCGAACTGGGTTGCAGGTAACGATGAGATTTGTTCTACTAGTGGTTATGTCTTTACCATAGGTGGAGGTGCTATATCGTGGAAGTCCTCTAAACAGACTTGTTTCGCACGCTCTACCATGGAATCTGAGTTCATAGCTCTTGAGTTGGCAGGACAAGAGGCTGAATGGTTGAGAAACCTTTTAGCTGATATACCAGTGTGGGGCGGACGGCTAACACCGGTCTCCCTGCACTGTGACTCGCAGGCTGCTATTGGTGTTACAAAGAATAATGTCTACAATTCAAAAAAGTGACACATTCGAATAAGGCACGCTGCAGTTAGATAACTCCAAGACAATTGAATGATTGCTTTGGACTATGTGAAGTCCGAAAACAATCTTGCTGATCCCTTTACTAAAAGGCTGGCTAGGAGACTAGTCGTTGATACGTCCAGGGGAATGAGGATTAAGTCCTTAGGTCAAGAGTGAGACTTGACTAGGTCTAAAGCTTCTATTCCTATGGCGTTGTATGATTCATAGCCTTTATGGTGGTGCTTTTGAGACGCACTTGATGGATCATACACCAGGTTGGACTTAGGTCCTTAATGACTCATGTGAGAAGTGCTATTAAGAAGCACTTGAGTCACCTACGTAGGTGTAATGATCATTAGACTATGAGAAGTCTTATGAACACATCTATTAGTACCGAGGTAAACGCATAGCTCTAAAAGAGCGCGTTGCACTTTGAAACGCAGAACGATCTTAATTCTGAAGGTATGATATGTGTTGTGGGGGTATCGACCGTAGCTCAGCTAGGAATTCAAATCGCAAGATATTCTCTCGCTGTAAGTAAGTTGTTTCCTCATTTCACTAAAGTGTCAATTCAAATCAAAAGATATTGATACCTAAGTATCCAATCCTTCCTTTACCCAGGAATTTCTTTCTCTGTCTCTGGCGCCCCTAGTGGGGGATTGTTGGAAAAATATAGGGGCTTTTTGCCTTTGGAGTGTTTCTAATTGTCCCACATTGGTGAGGAAAAGGGAGTTTTGTGGGTTTATATATACCCACCCTCCTTACGATATCACTAGTGGGTCAAGGGAGGCTTTTGTAGAAGCCTTGTGAGGTGCTTAATTCAGCTCGCACATGCGCGCGCGCGCGCCGTGCCTGTGCTTGAGCCCGAGCCCGGCCCAGATCCGGATTCGGGATTCAATTCGGGATTTGGCAATCGCCTGCGGCGGGCTGTGCCTATGTTTTTGGGCCGGGTCTGAGTTGAGTGTACCTGTATTCTATTTTTTCAAAACGGACTCAGTCAATTCTGACTGTTGCGTGGAGAGTAATGCTCCTGAAGAGCAGGTCTGTTTGCTAGTGTTTAGGGCCACGTTTTTGCTGATGCTAACTTCCATCTACTGCTATAAATAGACCTCTTCTTCAGTCATTTATTCACATCTCAATTACACTCTCTTCTTCCCTCTCTTCTCTGTTCAATTAAAGTTTCTGGATACTGCTAATTAAATCGTTCCAAGTCTCACAGTTCTGAGTGGGCTGAACTGCGTGGAGACTGTAGTGTTATCCTTGGGGAACTACCAGCACTAGCTGATCATCACCATGTTCGTACCGGAGAAATAGTTTTCAAGGCAGTGGCTTCTACCACGGCACTACTTACAGGTTTTACTCTCTGATCTCGCTTCTATCTCTGTTACGGTATTTCTGTTCCCTCTGGTTACTGCAATTATTTTTCCTACAGTGTATACATACAATAAACGTCGAATGTAAACCACGGTGATGCTTGCAATCCGCATTATATGATGCTGAGAAATTCTATTATTTTGACTACGCGTCTCATGCTTAGCAAAGGTTGGTAAGATTAAATTGCTAATATTCTGTTTTTCATATACATGCGAAATCTCATGCTTGAGTTGCTTTTTTGTTAATTGTATTACTATTAGAATATTTACTGGAAAAACAAAAGAGGTGTAGGCTCCCTGTAAGCCAATATTACGCCATTTTAAACTACCCTAATTTTCCCTTGGTAAGGTACGTTGTATACTTAGAAGGTCCATTCGACCAACTAGGCCTTACATGTATTTTCCACCTCATGACGTCGTGTTTTGGCAACTCACTTGGTCCATTCGTCCATTCGACTGGGTGAGCACAAAAGCGAAAGATACCCTCGTCTCACAGCGCGCTCGCACTGCGGATGTAATGGTATTTTAATGTTGTGAGTACCCAATTTCCAACCCGTAAATCTAACCATAGAGCTCGAAGAACCTTTGACTAGGGTAATATATGTTTGATCTGTATCAAATTTTGTACTCGGTATATTTTATTCTCGCTTTTTCTAGACATACTGGGTCTATCGTCAAAAAAAAAAAATTATGTGCTTGTGTGATGTGTCATACATCAATTCTTCCTATAATAAGGCCTTGTTCTTTTGGACTGAAACTTATATGATCTAAACTGAACTGAACTTATAGGATCTGAACTGAACTGAACTTAAATTATAGGATCTGAACTGAACTTATTGGATCGAATCGAATCGAACTTATAGGATCGAATCGAATCGAACTTATAGGATTCGAATCGAACTTATAGGATCTCGAATCGAATCGAATCAACTTATAGGATCTCGAATCGAACTTAAATTAAGTGAGGTATAGGATCTGAATCGAACTTATAGGATCTCGAATCGAATCGAATCGAACTTATAGGATCTCGAATCGAACTTATAAGATCGAATCGAATCGAACTTATAGGATCTAAATCGAATCGAACTTATAGAATCGAATCGAACTTATAGGATCGAATCGAATCGAATCGAACTTATAGGATCTGAAATGAACTTATATTAAGTGACTTTAAGTCCAAAAGAACAGTGCCTAAGGTCCTCTAATTCATTAGTGTTTTTGTCAGTTCATATGACCATGTGTGCCAAAAGAGCTTTTAACTAACTACCATGCATAATGGATCTTGTAAAGGAAAAATTGACGGGAATAATTCGACCTTTAGTTGGTCTTCCAAGAATAATCCCATCTTTATGTAATCCCAAAATAATCCACCTTTTAACCCTATCTTCTTTAAACAAACCTTCAAAAAAATGACCCATTGTTATAGGTAATGTTACTTACATTTAAAATTTCTCTTTTAATTCACTTTTTCACTTAAATATTAAAATTATTAGTTGATTACTAGCTTTTCTCCCGCATTCAAAACTCTCTGCCTCCTTTTATACCCCTTTCTCTAACTCTGCTACTTGTTTTTTTTAATGAACATAAATATAGTACGAGTAGATTTTTACATCTTCATAGTGGAGTAAAAGAAGTGCATAATTCATCCAATCTATCTACTTGTTGATGGGTGATGAAGTTTGACTCGGTAATTGACCTTCATTGTCATGTATTGGTAAGTATCTATTTTAGGGATGAATAAATTGGAAGATGAAGATATATGAAATAAAATAGAAAAACAAACCTGAAAATCTTGAAAAGATAATAATGACTTAAAGAGGATAGAAACCGTTTTAGCCAGTAATAAGTAAAAGAGATTATTTAAAGAAGACGGAGTTAAAAGGTGGGATTGTTTTCGGATTATTAAAAGGTGGGATTATTTTTGGAAGATGATCTAAAGGTGGGATTATTCCCATCAATTTTTCCTCTTGTAAATACATGTACATATATCTGGTACTTAAACCTGATCATGCATGTAAGAATAGGCGATTAGCTACATTCATGCATTAGCAAGACCTTAATTTTTCATATGTAAATAAAATCGATATAGAGCATACCGGTGTCGTCATTAATTAGTCTCTACTCTCTAGACCATTCCATTCTGTCACATGTCCGTGTCATTAGTCTATTGATCCAATAGGTCTTGATATAGATGGGTGGGGCAAACAAACGGATAAAGACCTCTAATAAAATGGGTAGGGAGGACAAGGTGGGGCACCCCCATGTGCTTTCCACTTTATAGCAAATGGGTATTTTGTGAGGGAAAATGATATCCATCTATACGTATAGACGGATAGTGTCCGTCTATAATGAGAACTTGTGCTATTGATCATTGAATTGCCTTCTGTCACATGCATTTTCGTCATTTTGCCGAACTAAAATAAACGCCTCTATACATTAATTAATATTGAAATAATAATGTGAGATCACTTGCATAATTAGCATTAGTCATCATACAATAATTTCCAAAAAAGAACAATACAGTCTTTTTTTTTCTTTTTTTTTTTAATTAGGGGTCTAATTTTTTTTTAAGAAAAAAAACAAAAAAAAAATTATTTTAATTTTCTTTAACAATTTTCCATTTTTCTTTTTTAAACCCATGTGTGGTCCATGTAGAAATCTGTATAGGCCGTCTTACACTCTTTGAGTTTTACCATCGGTTTCCAAAACAACACTAGTACTCTCAGATTTACCCTTATAAAGTCATGTCAACTAGTTTGGAAAAAAAGAGTAACCACAAGCATGTCAATAAGACCAGATAAATCACTCTAGGGCGTATGTCATTTTTATTAGTCACTTGTTCTACTTTTTACCCTTAACTAGTAGAATAGACTTAAAATACTTTAGGGCGTATCTCTTTAGTGTAGATCAATTGACCTCTTAGAGTCAGCCTAAACGAGGGCGTGCATTTGAGGATCTTTTCAACCTCTGTGGTGTGATAATTCCTTGATCGCCGTGTCTCTAGCTAGGTGACCTCTAGGTTTGGAGATTCTATCTTTCTACCCGATTTGTCAAAGTCTTCATATTTCATACGACTACCAATCTAAATGAGCACAACTCTATATCTACTCGATATGTCAATTTCTCATATTTCAAATGATTACCAAATGAACACAAATTGCTTTCTGCCAAATTTGTCAATTTCCCATATCTCAAATGACTACCAATTGAGCACAATCTCATACGATTGACGAGTTTGTCAAATATTGTCTTCCATTCCAATTGATGTTAGAAAATTAGCTCAAAAATATTCAAACGAGATTCTCAGTACACCGGTGTCCAAACATACCAAATAGACACGGGAGAGCGCACTCCATGCTATTAAAACAAGAGAGGTGGCCACTAGTCCCTTAGAATGAACTAAAGATGTGAGTCCAAGTACCAATACAACCTCAAAAATACTCACACAAAAGACTCTCATAAGTCAACAAAAATTCCAGTCAAAGTTGCAGTCACCTCTAGCGGTGACAGAAGTCTCAAAAAGTTAAAGACAAAAACATATGATCTCAAATAGACACAAATCCAGTCTCAAAAACTCAGAACACAAAAATTTCCAGTCCAAGTTCCAATTAAAATTGCGGATTAGTCATTCTTCATTTGTTAGAAATTTGCAATTAAATTGGGGAGTAGTCATTTTTCATTTCTCATAAATTTGCAATCAATTTGCAGAGTAGTCATTTTCCCTTTCTCAGACGAGTCAATCCACAGTTACATTGTCTCTATTCCTCTTGGGACAATTCTTTCATTCATTTAGGTGAGTAAGAGAGGCACACAGGTCTCCAGTGTCTTCTAACACCATAAAACCTTTTACTCCATTCCATTTATCACCCTCGTTTAGCATCTAAGAATTCGGGGGATGTACACTAAGTTTATACGGTCACAAAATTATTTTGTTTCTATGGTATTAGTTTTGCTTAATTAGTAGAGCTTGTTACTGTAAAGAGGGCAGAACTCGTCAAAATATAACTCAAATTAATAGGTCGGCAGGCCCTGACATGCATTTGAGTTCTTAAAATAAAATTTTTTGAACTTCCCTTTTTGAGAAATAAAATTTTGCAATTTTCAAATCAATTGGTCAGCAGGCTCTGACATGTATTAAAGTTCTTAAAATAAAATTTACTGAACCTGCCATTTTGGGAAATAAAATTTTGCAATTTTCAAATCCTTTGGTCGGCAGGCCCTGACATGCATTTTGAGTTCTTAAAATAAAATTTTCTGAACTTGCCTTTTTACAAAATAAAATTTTACAGTTTTCAAATCAATTGGTCGGCAGGCCCTGACTTGCATTTGAGTTCTTAAAATAAAATTTTCTGAACTTTTCTTTTTGCGAAATAAAATTTTGCAATTTTCAAATCAATTGGTCGGTAGGCCTTGACATGCATTTGAGTTCTTAAAATAAAATTTTCTAAACTTTCCTTTTTGCGAAATAAAATTTTGCAATTTTTTTAAATTATTTGGTCGGCAGGCCCTGACATACATCTGAGTTCTTAAAATAAAATTTTCTGAACTTGCCCTTTTTGCAAAATAAAATTTTGCAAATCCTAGTTTGTAAAATAAGGTTTTACATTCTAATCTCTTTTCAAAAGAAAATTTTGAATTCCTCGGTTGGCGGGCCCTGACACGCATTCAAGCTTGTGAAATCAAATTTTGCAGGTTCACTCTTAAGTGAAACAAAGTTTTGCTTAACCGGATTCCAGACCAGCTAAACAAAGTTTGGCTATTCCAGATGCCAGACCAGCAAAACCAAGTTTTGCTTTTTCAGATCCAGACCAGTGAAACAGAGTTTCGTTATACCAGTTCTCAGATACCAGATACCACAGACCAGATACCAGATTCCAGACCAGCTAAACAAAGTTTGGCTATTCCAGATTCCAGATTCTAGACGGGCAAGCCGTGAGTCTTCTCTTCGGAGAAGACAATATCAAGCACCTCGACTATGAAGACATCATCAACATCGCTCTCAAGGACAACCAGTTCGATCCCAATACCTTAATCTCTAATGCTGACCAAGAGAAAGCTACCCAAGGCAGGAGGAAGACTGTCAAATGGACCGATCGCCAAGGCCGCATTCTCAAGATCACAACTGGAGAAGGCCCCATGTTCAAAGAGGGAAGTGAAGACGAGACTGAGTCCAAGTCCGAGTCTGATGACAAACTTGAGTCAGAGTTTGTCTTAGTTCCTAGCACTCCTGATGTCCAGGTCAAAGTCCCTTTTCCACTATTTTATCACAAACTTGTGGTTGCCTCAGAGGCTGAGTCAACTAGGGTCATTCCCACTCCCGCAGAAGGTAGCAACCTGGAGCTTGTTCCAGGGACCACCTCCTCTACTGTGTCGCCTCTGATTGCCTATGAGATGTCTGTCCTATCCGAGCTTTTCGCTCAGGTCGACTTAATGAACGCTAAGTTTGCTTATGACTTGTCTCAATTTAACTTCAATGCAATTCTGAACGAATATGAGGAATTTGACTGAAGTGACTACCCACCTCACCTAGCCAAAGAACTTGACAAACGAGAGGATAGGACACCCATCATTGAGGAGACCGAACCGACAATACACCTCAAGACCTTAGGATAGGGACCACCCTTGACCCCTCAAAAAGACAGCAGTTCATCGACCTCTTACACGAATACAAGGACGTGTTCGCATATTCCTACAAAGACATGCCTGGGATCGACAGAGAGATTGTAGAGCATAGGATACCCATTAAACCCGGAGCTAAACCGGTGAAGCAAAAGTTACGCCATATGCGCCCTGAATGGGCCCTGAAAATCAAGGAAGAGGTAGACAAACAATTCAAAGCCGTATTCATCAAAGTGTTCGTATACTCTGACTGGGTAGCCAACATAGTCTCCGTACCCAGATAATATGAGAGAATTCGGGTCTGCGTCGACTTCAGGGACCTAAAGAAAGCAAGTCCAAAAGATGACTTTCCTCTGCCACATGTTGACATCTTGGTGGACAATACCGCCGAGCACGCCCTTTTATCATTCATGTACAGGTATGCTGGGTACAACCAGATCAAAATGGCTGAGGAAGACATGCACAAGACTGCATTCACGACACAGTCGGTTACATATTGATACACTGTCATGCTCTTTAGTCTAATCAACGCCGGAGCAACCTATCAAAGAACCGCCACCACTCTCCTACACGACATGATGCACAAGGAAGTGAAAGTATATGCCGATGACATGATCGTCAAATCAAAAGAGCGAGATAGCCACATCAACGCCTTTCGGAAATTCTTCGCTCGCCTTCGAAAATACAACATGAGACTAAATCCTCAGAAGTGTGCATTCGGTGTCACATCCGGAAAACTCTTGGGACACGTCGTCAGCAAAAGGGGCATCGAAATTGATCCTACCAAAATCAAAGTTCTCCAGAAAATGCCTCGGCCTAAGAACGAGAAAGAGATTCGGGGATTTCTCGGTCAAGTCCAACACATTAGCCACTTCATAGCCAAACTCACCATGATTTGTGAACCAATCTTACTCGAAAATCTCCGCGCCTCTGATCGCACCGATTGGGACGACGATTGTCAAAAGGCCTTCGACAGGATAAAAAAAATCCTATTCAAGCCTCCTGTCCTCATGCCACCTCAGCAGGGAATTCCCTTATCCCCATACTTGACTATCAGAAACACAGCCATGGGAGAAATGCTAGCACAAATAGTCGACGACGAAGAAAGAGCCATCTACTAGATAAGCAAAAAGTTCATCGAATACGAAACAAGATACACCCAACTAAAAAAGACATGCCTTGCCCTGGTTTGGTCTACAAAGAATCTACGACATTATATGTTCAGCTACACAGTTCACATCTACTCAAAGATGGACCCGGTCAAATACATCTTCGAAAAGCCTTTTAAACCGAAGGTTATCTAGGTGGACACGTTCCGATCTTAGTCAAGTTAGACTTCGCCGTCACCAACAATGCCGCCGAATATGAAGCATGTGTCATCGGCCTACAAGTAGCCATAACACTTGGCATCAAAAAGTTGAGGGTCCACGGCGATTCCTCACTCATCATCAATCAGGTGTACGGATCATGGAAAGGGGAACACGTTCCGATCTTAGTCAAGCTGGACTTCGCCGTCACCAACAATGCCGCCGAATATGAAGCATGTGTCATCGGCCTACAAGCAGCCATAACACTTGGCATCAAAAAGTTGAGGGTCCACGGCGATTCCTCACTCATCATCAATCAGGTGTACGGATCATGGAAAATCTGAAATGACAGCTTAGCACCATACCAAGCAAAAATCAATCAAGAGGCCGAATTTTTCGACCAAGTCGACTACTTCCACTTACCACGGGAGGAAAACCAATTTGCTGATGCCCTAGCAAAACTTGTTGCGCTCGTCAACATACCCGACGACATGACATAGATGCCCCTATGTGTCGAGAGAAGGAGTGAGCCAGCTCACATATGCGCCATCAATAACGACGAGGAAAACCATGTCGAACGTTGGTACCAAGCTTTCCTCACCTACAAAGACAAAAATGAATTCCCTCCCAACTCTAATACAAGGGGACACAGAGCCATCCGTTTGCTTGCATCACAATTCGTGATAAAATCAAGAACAACTATACAAAATAACACCCCGAGGAATTCTTCTCCTTTGCATTGATCACCACAAAGCCAAGAAAGTCATGAGAGAGGTCCACGACGAAGAATGCGGCTCTCACATGAGCGCAATGATGCTAACTCAAAAGATCATGCGGTTAGGCTACTATTGGACCACCATGGAAGCCGATTGCAGAAACTATATCAAATATTGCCACAATTGCCAAATCTTCGCCAACATACAACACATACCACCATCCCTTTTCTTACACCATGACATCACCCTGGCCTTTCTCAACCTGGGGGATCGACATCATCGGAAAAGTCAACCCGGTAGGCACCAAAGAGCACTGCTTCGTCCTCATAGCAACCGACTACTTCACCAAATGGGTGGAAGCACAATCCTATGCAGTCTTGACCGCCAAACGAGTGGCCGAGTTCATCTAGGACAACATCATCTGCCGATATGGGGTACCACATGAAATCATCAGCGACCAAGGCTCCCACTTCCGGGCGAAAACACAAGTCTTGCTGGATAAATACAAAATCAAACGGCATTGATCATCCCCCTATCGTACCCAAACCAACGGAGCGGTAGAGGCAGCAAACAAAACTCTTGTCACCATCATCAAAAAGATGCAAGACAATTACTGCGATTGGCCGAGCAAACTCCCATTCGCACTCTGGGGATACCGAACCTCCATTCGAACTCCAACGGGAGCAACACCCTTCTACCTAGCCTACGGTATATAGGCAGTACAACCAGTAGAGTTGGAGGTCCCATCTCTACGCATCCTGCTGGAAAGTCAAGTTCTTGAGGCGGAATGGACCCGTCGAAGGTTCGAACTACTCACGCTTCTAGACAAACGGTGACTCAACGCCTTGCACAATGTCCAGTTATACCAACGACGTATACAACGGGCATTCAACAAAAAAGTCAAACCCAGAAACATCAAATAAGGCGACTTGGTCCTTAAGTCGGTTCGAGCACCATTACCCGTCGATCCGAGGGGGAAATTAAAACCCAATTGGGTCGGGCCATACCTGGTTAAGAAAATACATTCGGAGGGCGCAGTGAGACTGAGTGACCTAGACGGGGAGGATTTTACAAACCCGACCAACCTAGACCAACTCAAGAAATACTACCCTTGAACCTTACTAACAATAAACCTTTCCCGAGTTTCACAACTAGTGACCACAATCTGCCTTTCAAGTCAATTCCTCAAATCGTTCTGATTTGAAAATGCATGTTTTATCGAGTCTTAAGTTAAGGCAGCTTTCCATGCTTCAAACAACCTTTGATCTGTCAAAGGCAACATCCATTTTCAAACTAACCAAACACCCAGACTACGAGCATGGTTTGATTTCACTTATTCAGGTGGATACGTAGGCAGTCCTTTCTTACACAAGAAGTATACAACCACAACACCCAAACAAAACTAACCAAACACCTGAACTACGAGCATAGTTTGATTTCACCTTTTCAAATATATACGTAGGCAGTCTTTTCTTACACAAGAAGGATACAACCATCCCCACACAGAAAACAATCACCTATAGAAATTCCAAAAAAGAAAAGAAAAGGAGAATTAATCCCTTTTCCACAAAAAAAAAACAGAAAAAGAAGCCTTTCTCCCTTCCCACAAAAATCCCCTTTTAGAGGTGCAGTGCTTTGGATAATTCAAACCAAATTACCTTTACAAGATGGATGGAATAAACAACAAGCGTTCCCAACTTCTTTTAACACAAGCAATCCTCTTATTTAATTAATAATGAGAGGGATTACAAACTTGACAATAAATAAGGCTAAGCAAGTCCACAACTTGCCAAGCTAGAATGTCGACCAAGACATCTTACGAAGTAATACTAGCACAAAAACACACAATATATAGCTAGTACAACATAATAAAAACACACAAACACTATTACAACATAATAGTAAAACGGGTAATGGAGGTCTTCACTCTTCCATTCTACCCTTGCCTTTTCCCTCGGGGTACATTTTCCCCTTGCTCTTCTTGTTATCTCGGCTAGCATGGACTTCCTCTTCGGAACGGATCCTCAACGGATTTACCATAACGACGGCATCCGTTCTCCTATAAGACCCCATACTCGGTCCAAGATGAGCCCACACACGGCCCACCATCTCTTTGGGACCCGAGGTCCTCCTCTTCGGTGGCCTCACCACATCCGGGCTAACGTCATCGGCAAAGTCGTCAAAGAAGGCACGATTGACCTTGCCAACTTCCCTATACTTCAACTCAACGACTTCGTCTTTATGGAACTTGGACCTTTCTTCCAAGGTTTGAGCTCTTGATCACTTGACATAAGCGGGAGTCACCCATGTCGTTGAAACGGGGTTTGGTACCTCCCAAGTCGGCCGAGTGGCCCACCACCTCTCAAAAATCTCCACAAGATCGGAGTTTCGAAAAACACTCTCTTGGACGAGAGTATCTTGAGCGGGCACCTTTTGTTTGCGGCCCATTTACCTCATACGCCTTTCGGGATAAATGAAGGAAGAAACCTTCAAACCCACCACCATCAAAGAATAAGAGCAAGCGGCCGGAGCGGGCAACCCCGTGAAGGACCTCAAGTGCCACCACGGCACCACCCAACGGATATGAGGACCACCCTCCTCCACCAACCTCGAGGTCCAATAGGCCTCGGTGGACCCAAAGCTATCCGAATACAACTTCTTTCTCATAGGAAGGTGACGAAAGGAGTAAGAAAAAGCATCGACCAGAGGCTCTACATACCTTAGCCTCTCCACGAGCCATACTTGGAGGATCCTTGTAGATCCAAACGAAGGAGCTTCTCCACAAGAGCCCTTCTTGTCCAAAGCCTGGATGATCTCGCCAAGCACCAACCACGATGGATCCCACCCGTGCTCCATTTGCTTAACCACATGCACAAGGGTCATGCTACCATACCATCTTGACCCCTCCTTCTTCAAGGCATCAACAAGGAGGTAAGCATGTATTAGGCAAAAGGCAAGAGCGCTTCTCCTAGCCACCTCCGAGACATTCACATCCAACCGGTTTGAGAAGATGTTGATAAGAGCCAACATATCAACACCATGGGAAGGAAGGAGGAAGTTCACTTGGCTCGTCGACAAGCCCAACATGGATCAAAAGTTCTCTTTGTAACACAACCGAGTCGGAGGAAGCACCGGAGTACAACCGGACCACCCTCCAATGGCACCCACTTCTTCGGCAAGAGGGCAAATTTCACCTTCCGGCAAAACGAAAACATGATGTTTCGAATCCCAAAACTGAGAGCATGTTTCAAGGAACGAGGATTGCACCTTAACTTGACGAAGCACCAACAATTGAATAACTCCCATTACAATGAGTTGATACTTCTTGGGAGGCGATAAATCCCAACACCAATGCCGCAACCTATTTTCGAAAGCATCCATGATTCTTTTTGTGGAAGAAGAAGAAAATTTTTCGTAGAGATGTTTTTCGTGTTTCGGATAATGAAACAATGAAGCACAAACGTCCCTATTTATACAAAACAATCTGTGCCTTTTTTCCGAAAAAGGAGAAGCTCCCTTGCATCGCCCAGGGGCTCGCGCCTCTTTTGGCTGATTCTAAGAATCTACACCTTGCCTTGTCCATGTCAAGTAGTGTTTCTTTCTGATGCATTGATTTTCTCTCCTTAAGGCTCGCGCCTCTTCATGTTTATCAGGAATTTTTTGTGTTTTCTCACACTCACATTTCCTTGATTTCACGTTTTACGAAATCCGACGCGGTTTCCATGACGCGCCTTTAAACATACGGGTTTTTCTCTTTTTTTTTTAAGGGGGAAGGGCTAGTCGGCCCGATCCGTGATGGAACGTTTCCATGTCAGTCGAAAATTCCGAATTTTTTTTCCGCATTTTCCACAAAAATCAAAAATTGATAACACGACGTCAATTTTTCTCAAAATTCAAACTCTTGCAAATCCGAGTTCTGATCTCGCAAAAAATCAAAATTAACTCGCAAAATCTCTTTTGAAATTCATCCATGACAGTTTGGGTTTTAATTTTCGAGTCGCAAATCAATTTTGGTAAAATTCGATGCAATTTAATTCAACCACGAATTAATTTCTCGAAATTTCAAAACTTTTTTATTTGAAAAATCCAAACGTGACGACTTGTCGCGGAATTTTCAAAATTTCTCTTCATTTTCAATTTTTACTTCGAGTCATCGTGGTTATTTTTGTTTTCATCAAATGCTTTTGCGTGTTCACGTGTATGCGTATGTGCTACCTGTTGCCTGTTTTTCTACACTAACGATGCAGGAACAAATGCCGAAGCAGCAAATGGGGAATCAACCGCGAACCGTGCTTTTCCGAAACACAACACAAAAAAAAAACCAAACACAAACAAACTACAATCCAAAAACACATATATACAAACCGCCTCACGCAAAATACATCAACACACGTTTGATACAAACGACTGACCATACAAACAGGATCCGGTACAAGTATTTATCATACAGACACTGGCTTAAAACAATGAACTGGGGGCTATCCGCCACCTACCGAACTAAGCACTCCCTATCCTTATAATCAGAAAAGATAGGGAACAACATGGAAAAGTTAGGAGTAACAGCGGAAGTAGAGGTGGTTGCCATGACGGTAATCCCTCTTTCCTATTCCGTGACAAAAAAAAAAGGAAAAAAATGTCTGGCAGACTTTGGACGGCGTAACGATCGGGAATTGTGACACAGTGCATCGCCTCAACGTTAACCCCCAATCATCGGAATTCAACGATAAGAAGAGGCCAAGACATAGGGTGCCACCCCGATGTTGACCCCCAATCATTAGAATTCAGCGACGATTGAAAATGGCAACGTAGAACGACGCGCTGGTGTTAACCCCCAACCATCAGATGTCCAAATTTCTCCAAACAACAGCCAATAATCAACACGTGATGAAAGGCTGGAGAAAGGCCACCAGGGAAAAACACAACTGGACAAGGATAAGACAACAGTTGTCTCTCCTCCCCCTGGATCACCCTCCTCCTCTATGGCCTCGGCCGCGGATCCAGTGGGCCCAGAAGCCCTGGAACACTCACCTGAAATCAGGGCAAAACAAAAATGTCAGCCAAAATTTCGGCATTACAACGACACAAAATGGACAAAATCCAAAAAAAAAACACCTGCAAATGAAAAACAAAAGCAAGGGCAAACCCGCCTAAACCCATCCAACAAAACATTTCACAAAAAAACGCACAAAAATAACTCGCCCTTCTTTTCAAGCAAAAGACAAGTCAAGACAACGACAAAAGACGAAAACAACCTAACACCTCGGACCCACACAAGGTCCGTCAAAATATGCAACAAGAATCCCCGACACAACTGGGCATTTTTCACAGCTCGAAAAAGGCAATTTTACGCCAAGTTGAGCACAAACAGGTAAAAAATTCAAATTACAACCACAACCAAACAACGTGATTTGATCACGTCTCAAAGTGACCTAAACTACTGTTAAGGACCATTTCAAAGCAAAACGGCTCAGTTTGGCCCAAACAGATGCTTATTTCGTCAGCGTAAGACCGTCTGACAAAGACAAAATTCAAAATTTTGTCCCTCAACGCCCAACGAAGGTCCAACATGGCAAAGACGGTCTTCCCAGACTACAATGCAACCTAGTGGGGCACACAACTCAAGCAAATGAACACAACATTGTGAAATACAATGATGTTTCGTCAACTCACGTTTTTTGCTCCTAGGGAGCGGGAATAGGGACCAAAATGCAAACTAAAAGCACACCTATACTCCTAAAAAGGTTTCTAACCTAATGCAATCATCAATTTCACTCGAAAATGGGATAAACAAAAACGCCCAAATCGATTTCAATGGGGTTGGGGTTTCTCCCTAATTCAATCAACAAAAGGACAAACAAATTCAAATAGATTCAAGAGGATTTACATACCTTGATATGACATGATGTTTGTAGCACGAAAGCAAGCAAAGAAAGAGATAAAAAATGGCGATTTTTTTGGTTGAAGTCGGGTGTTTTGTCGAAGAAGATGAAGTTAATGAGGAACAAACCTTCCTCGCGTCTTTTTACAGAAAAAAGGGGAAGCCCCTTACATCGCACGATGGCTCGTGCCTCTTTGAGGTGTTCCCAATTTGTTCAGCGATTCTTTGGGCTTTGGCCCAATTTCCACACAAATTCGCAATTTTCACAATTTCAAACTCCGGAATTAAAAATCGTTATTCTTCAAACAAATACAAAATAGTGAAATTCAAATTCGCCATTTTCACAAATTCAAACGACGGAATTAAAAACCGTCACTTTTAAAAAAAAAACACAAAACAAACGAAATAGCGATATTCAAAATTTTGTTATTTCCCCACAAAATTCAAACAACTGAATTAAAAACCGTCATCTTCCTCACAAAAACAAAATAGCGAAATTCAAATTCATTATTTTCACAAAATTCAAACAACAGAAATAAATAAATAAATAAATAAACATCATTTTCCTCAAAAAAACAAAATAACGAATTTCAAATTCATTATTTTCACAAAATTCAAACGGCGGAATTAAAAACCGCCACCTGTCAAGAAAATAAAATAGCGAAATTCAAATTTGTTATTTCCACAATTTCAAACGACGTCACTAAAAGCCGTCAACTTTTCAAACAAAAAACAAAATTGTGACACCCCCATATCCCAAGGAGCCTTATTAAGACCTTCCCTAGCATATAAGGACATCACCATCTCGGTTGCCTGAGGAAAGTAATGATCAAAGGTCAATAAAAGAACATTCATAGTTATTTTACAAGCGGTACAACCAAACTACTAATACAAAAGGTACAACTCGTCAAAACTATATAAACTACTTCTGTCATTACTCGCGAAGACTCAACCTGCCAAGACTCCAGCTACCATCCAAGACAGCACCTATTAAGACTGACTGCTCACCATAAGGGATCACAGCAGACACAACAGAAACAAACAAAAGACAAACCACACAAGGTCAGCAACTGAAGAGACACAATATCCACTAGCAAAACATTACAGAACAACAACATGCACACAAGCCACATCTCCACCAATCAATCACCGTCACCGACTGTCCACTGGACCAGCCCTGCCAGTGGGGGACCACAGCCGTACCCACCAAATCCCCGCTTATCATACCGAGCGATAAACCCTGTCCCATTAATGTGCACATCTCCTCCCGTGGCGGGTTCCACGGAGGGCGAAACTAGGGCGTGAAGCCACTTCTGCAAGTGACTTCACTCAGCCGAGGACGCACCTCGAGAACTGTTTGGGCCGAAAATAACTTAATAGAGGAAGGCCTACTTAATAAATAAAAGGATCTAATGAGAAGGAGGGGAGTCCACGGTTGGAATAAGCACGAAGAAGGGGAATGGGCCGGTATGCTCGCAAGAGAAGACTGGAGCCCATTGAAGGAGGCGCCTGGAATTAGGAAAGGGGGAGTCAGGGAGAAGTTAGGGAGGAGTCAGGGAGATCGGGGATAAATTGAGGGAGACGACCAAACATGGAAAGAGTTATTATGGAAGTTATATTCCCTTTCCATAATCAAGGTAGGACATGCCTAGGGTTCTTACCCTATAAATAGCCGAGGAAACAATCAACAGAAGGACATTCATTCACACATCCACGCTCTCATCAAGATATCAACTCGTTCACATACACACGCCTACATTCGTCCAAGATCTCACGAGCTCGATACCCTGAGCTAGCAAGAAGAGCATTATATTTCAGTTGTAATCATCCTCCTATTCAAAGATAGTGCAATATTTGGCAGGGTACCGTCCCTCCCGCGGTTGTTCCCACATTGGGTTTTCCGCGTCACCAAATCTTACGTGTTAATTTATATTTCATACTTTATTTCCTTATTCGAACAGTATCATACAAACAATCATTCAATTAACCAACGAGTAAGACCACGTTGACCCGAGTTAATCAATTCGGTAAAAAATACCTAAACAGTTTGGCGCCTGTTTAGGTATTTTTTACCGAATTAGTTAATTCGAGTCAATGCGGTCTTACTCGTTGGTTGATTGAATGATTGTTCGTATGTCGACGTATAAATAGGGAAATAAAGTACGAAAAATATAAATTGACACGTAAGATTTGGTGACGCGGAAAACCCAATGTGGGAACAACCGCGGGAGGGACGGTACCTTGCCAAATATTGCACTATTCTCTAATGGGAGGATGATTACAATTGTATAGTAATGCTAGTCTTGCTGACGTGAGGTATCGTGTTGACGAGATCTCAGATGTATGCTTGTGGATGTGTGTATGAATGAATGTCTACCCTTTTTCGATTGCTTCATTGGCTATTTATAGGGTAAGAACCCTAGGCATGTCCTACCTTGATTATGGAAAGGGAATATAACTTCCATAATAACTCTTTCCATGTTTGGTCGTCTCCCTCAATTCTCCCTGATCTCCCTGACATCTCCTTGACTCCCCCTTTCCTAATCCCAGACGTCTCCTCTGATGGGCTTCAGTCTTCTCCTGCGTGCGTGCCGGCGCATTCCCTTTCTCCACGCTTTATTTAATTATGGGCTCTCTTCCTCCTTATCACTCCTTCCACAATCCATTATCTTATCAATTGGGCCTTCTCTTTATTGTGCTATTTTTAGCCCAAACAGTTTGCCCCAAATTTCTTGTGAAGTACGCTTCGTGGTGTCGAGCAAGGAATTTACGTAATCGAATGCTAAAACCCTAAGCCGTCATTTACACTCCTTTTCATGCAGCTCCATCACGTCAGCCGCCCACCTCCTCTTTTCTCTCACCCTACTCCCTCTCTCTTCTTTATAACCCCAACCCCCACCTTTCACTTCCATTAACTCCAAATCATTTCTAAAAACTCTCACTTTCCCTAAACCCTCAACTTCCCTCTCCTCTAACCTCGCCGGCTCTGCTATTCCATCTTCCACTGTCTCTTTCACCAGGTATTCTTCCCCTTTTCTCCTTTAATTTCCATTTTCTCTTTCTTCATCATGGGTAAAACCCGTCAATCTTCATCAACCCCTGCACCGCTGACCGCAATCCTGACCCAACTTTTCCTTCCCGGGGACTCTTCACTTATCCACACGACTGCGACTCCGCCTTGACTTATGCTGACATTCCCACGATCAAGGGCATGCTTGGTCTTGGTGACGGGGTGGATATTGTCATCCCTGAACCGGGTCAGAAAGTTGATGCCCTTCGTCCCGGATGGGTTTTTTTTACCTGTACCCGTTTAAATATGGCCTCCGTTTTCCTTTTCCCAAACTCATCCAAGATTTCATCTTTACGAACAATTTCGCCATGGCACAAATTTCTGCCGCTGTTTGGAGGGTTCTCCTCTAATCCATGGCCGCTGGTCAGAACACTGGTAACTCTATCTCCCTGGGTGATCTGGCCCATATGTATAACATTAGGTCCCTGGGTAGGAGCCAGTTCTCATTCCGGGGACGTGGAGAGGCTCCCTTCAGGCATGTGTCCAAATCCCGAGATGAGAAATGGTTTGAGGACTTATTCTTCGTGAGGAAGGACTCCATTCAGCCGCCTGCTGATTACATATTCGAGAAATGGGTCATTACTTCGAGTAAGTAGCCTCCCTGTCACATGATTTATTTATCTCGCTGCTTACTAGCTTACTTCATCGTCCTCTTGCAGGCCCCTATGACCTGACTCGCATCAGTGCCAAGATCCCTGCCTGCAGCAAATTGTTCAGTATCCCTGAATTTGAGAGAAAGTTCCCTGACCTGCATCCTGGTTTTTCACTTGCTTCCTCTTCCAACCCTCTTCAGTCAGCTCACAGCATGTCTTCTGGTAAGCTTCCCATAATCGTTTCAATTTACAGCTTTTGTTAACGTTTTAATTGTCTTGACGAATGAGACTACATCTACTTGCAGGCTCAAAAGTTGATCCTTTATAAATCATCCTCCAAAGCGCAAAAAGAAAGAGACCTTCTGCCAGTCCTGACGTGGCATCCGCCTCCAAGAGGAGTGCTCCTGCCGCCTCCTTTCAGACTCCTCCTACGCATTCCAGTTCTTCTGTACCTGAGCCCTTAGAGGTTGATCCGTTGTCTCGCCATCCGCCTACTCCTCCTGTCAGTCCTCGTGCTTCAGCTAGCGGAGGCACTATTTCTCACTTCCCAGACGGTTTTGGGAATGTGGACAAGGTACCATAATGGTCAGAGATCGACCAGCTGCTCTTCCCTCCTCTAAAGGAGACGTTCTTAGAGTTTTCTCCAGGGGAGATGGCTGAGAATGACGTGCACAATGCCTTCATGGTGAATGATCTTCGTCTTCTACCTGTTTTTTTTTTATTTTACCCTTTGATTTCTCTTACTGACTTCTGACTGTTCCTGCCCCAGACCCTCCAGTCTGCACTCTACAATGGGAAGATGATCAACATAGTGCAGACCACCAGTCGCGCCACCAACGCCAAAAACCAAGAGCTGAAGGGGACAATTGCCGACTTGGCGCAGCAGCGGTCTGATCTGAAGGAATGCGTGGTGGAATTGAAGGCTGAGCTTGCTGTCACCAAGAAGAAGCTGAAGGATGGAGCTGATCAGCTGGCCCGTAATCAGGAGGTGTGCAACACCTTCTCGGACTCCCTCAAGCGCTCTGATGAGAAGATCAGTGAGCTGATCTCCCTGGCCACCAATGTTGTCGCCTATGCTACCTGGCGTGGAAAAATCAGCGGGATGCGTGCCGCTCTTGAGGAGGCTCCCACCCAGCAAGCTATAGAAGAGGAGGAGAGACAGCTGGAGATGCTCTACCCCACCCAACCTGATCTGAGTGCGCTGATGCCTGAAGTTGGGGAGGTGAATTCTCCTTCGCTGGCTGAGGAAGCTGCTGGTGGAGATGCTGGAATGCCCCGAGGTGCTGCTGATGGAGCTCATGAAGCTATGGCAGCTGTGGATGTGCAAGATGGTGCGTTACCTGAAACAGTGGGTCAGCAGGCAGAGGAGGTGACAGAGATGGAGGTCATTAATGTGGCCGATAATTAAGTATTTTTATTTTTAATGAACTTTTTTGGCAGTCTGGCCCAGAGGTGGCAGACTTGTAAGTTTTTAAACTTTTTTCTTGGTTGTTTCTCTAGGGTGGCGGTTGAACTCAGGGGGCGTATTTTGGCCACGTTTTGGAATGCCCATTGCCTTAATTTCTGGTAAGTTTCAGCTTATATTTTGTGTACTCATTTTTAGGTTTCCTTAGTTTAGGAGGTTGTCGTGTCAGCCTGCTGGCCGATTTAGGCGAGTCTTATCATCCTGAAAAGGCTGACTTTCTGACTTAGCTAGCTGCCATTTTCAACCTGATGGCTGATTTAGGCATATGCCGCAATGTAAAGAGGAGTGGCTGTGTCAACCTGAGAAGCTGATTTAGACCAGTCTGGTCAGCCCGAAGAGGCTGATTCAGACTAAGCTAGCTGTCGTGTCAGCACGATGGCTGATTTAGGCGTATGCTGTAGTTTTGGACTACTTAACCTTGTTCATGATGCAAGGTGTTTTCATCACGTTTAAAGCCAACAGGGGCGTAATTTAGGCAAGTTTATCGTCATTCTAGGACCAATGGGACGCTGCAGGATTCTGGTAGCGCAGAAATCCCTATGTTCCATATATGTGCATGCATGCTGGGGCCCTGATTAATTGCGATTAAAGCGAGCTACGTCCAGGGGGTGGTATCGGGGTAGTGGGTAGCGTGTTTAGTCACAACCAGGCTCCCTTTCGTATATTCCACGGTCGCTTTCGAGGGTGCTCCTTGTGGAGAAAATAGGTTAGGCATGTTGGAGTGCCATGTGCCTTGTCACCCCGCGTTGGCAGTTGACAGTCCTGCTAGATACCCTTTCAACGTACCATAGACACTAGGATTCAGAGTGATGTACCTAGAGAAGCCTGAAAATAGAAAAATCTATGAGAATAATGTGAAGTACCTGTCGCCATCTCATGGGGTACCAGAGTAATTATTGTGGTCCCAGGACGCTGCCAGACAACACCATCTAATAGCAGTTTAAAATTTAAAATAGTTAGAGACACCAGAAATAGGAGTGAAATTGGCAGTATGCCTACTACCGGATTTTTATTTTATTTTCAAAATAATTTGGCTTTTCATAGTACATCATTCTGAAGGCTAAAATCTACTTATTATTAAAAGTAATATCTCTTCAGGTGAAGTTTGTTCCATGGGCGCTGTATGATTTGACCGTTCATAGTCATCAGTCTGTATGCACCATGGCAACAACTCCTTCTACCTGGTATGGTCCTTCCCATTTGTAGGCGAATTTGCTTGCTTTTCGATTCTTAGTGTTCTAAAACACCTCTCGGAGGACCAGGTCTCCTACCTCCAAAAGCCTGACTTTCACATTCTTGTTGTAACTCCTGGCCACTGACTGTTTGTAGGCAGCCAAACGGATTTGTGCGCTTGCTCGCAGCTCGTCAATTGTGTCCAGGCTTCTGACCATCTCTGCGTTGTTCAGTTCCCCTACCATACGTTCATACCCGTGAGTGGGAACTAGAACCTATGATGGAATGACTGCTTCTGCGCCAAACACCAGGCTGAAGGGTGTTTGACCTGTTGCTACTTTTGGTGTCGTTCTGTTTGACCATAATACCAGTGGCAATTCATCTGCCCACTTTCCTCCTAACTCTTGTAACCTCCTTCTCAGATTGTCCATGATGATTTTGTTGTTGGACTCAGCTTGCCCATTGGATTTTGGAGTCCTGGGTGCTGACGTTTTTAGGGTGATGTTCCACCTGGCACAGTATCCCTCGGTATCGTTGGAGATGAATTGTGAGGCATTGTCACATATGATTTCTGATGGGATACCAAACCTGCAAATGATGTTTCGTTTTATAAACGAAATGACTTGTTTGTCCTTTACTTCTGTGAATGCTTCTGCCTCTATCCATTTGGAGAAGTAAGCTGTCATTACTAGCATCCACGTCCTGTTTCCTGTGGCTCTTGGCATAGGTCCTACTATGTCCATGCTCCATGCCATGAATGGCTAGGGAGAAATGATGGGGTGTAAGGGTTCTTCTGGCTGATGGATCATTGGTGCTGAGCGCTGGCAGGCATCATATTTGCGTGCATATTCTGCTGCATCTGCCTTCATTGTAGGCCAGTAGTATCCCTGCCTGTGGGCTTTATTTGCTAAACTCCTGCCCCCTACATGGTTTCCATATTCGCCACTGTGGAGAGCATGTAACACAGTCTGTGCTTATTCCTTGTCCAGGCACCGTAAGTAGGGGCCTGCCAGTGATTTTCTGAATAGTATATCGTCAATAAGTATGAACCTGGAGGCCTTCACTCTGAAAGCCCTTATTTCCTTCTTGTCATCTGGTAGCTTGCTATGACGCAGCCAGTCTAGGTAAGGTGTGCGCCAATCCCTATCATCTGCCTGTTCGGCTGTTTGGTCAGGCGGCTGACCGGTTGGCTGAGAGTTCTCACCTTCCTCTATAACTGCCTGGACTCCTTCCCCGTTCTATGAATCCTCCAGTTCCCCTTTATCTATCTCATCAGCCTTTTGGACGGAAGGTTCTAGAACGTGTGCTATTGGAATGTTGGATAGTTCTGTTGGTTTGAATGTTGCCCCCAGAGTTGCTAAGGCATTTGCTTCCAAGTTCTGATCTCTGGGGATCTGCTTAAGCTTGCAAGTTTCGAATTTCTGTTTTAACTCCTTTGCTACTTTTAGGTATGCAATCAGTTTCGAATCTCTGACTATAAACTCATCATTCACGTGATTGACTATTAGTAGAGAGTCACTGGATATGCGCAGGTGACTGACCCCTAACTCCAGGGCTAGCTTCATTCCTAATATCAAGGCCTCGTACTCTGTTTCATTGTTTGTTGCCTTGAATTCACATATCACCGCTTGTGCTATCAGGTCTCCCTGTGGTGAGCACAGGATTAACTCTACTCCTGCCCCCCTTTGGTTGGAGGCTCCGTCAATATACATCTGCCAGACCTCTGCCTCCTTGCTCCCCTCTAAGGTGAGGATTTCCTCATCTGCCAGATTTTGGATGGCTTGGCTGAAGTCTGACACAAAGTCGGCCAATGCTTACGATTTGATTGAAGTTCTCGGTCATACTGGATATCGTATCCACTGAGGTGTACAGACCACTTTGACATTTTGCCTGACAATTCAGGCTTCCTCATGATAGATTTCAGTGGGTAGTTGGTCACAACATGTATAGTGTGGGACTCAAAATAGAGGCGCAGTTTGCGAGATGCTACTACCAGTGTTAATACTAACTTTTCAAGAGATGTGTACCTGGTCTCTGCCGGCATCAAAGACTTGCTTACGTAGTACACTGGTTTCTGCTCCTTTTCTTGCTCTCTGACCAGAACAGCGCTCACTGCCACCTCTGTGACGGCCAGGTATATGAATAGTGGTTCTCCTGGTCCCGGCTTTGACAGCAGTGGTGGGCTACTGAGGTAGTGTTTCAGCTCTCTGAAAGCTTGCTCGTGATCCGCGGTCCACTAAAACTTCTGGATCTTTCTCAGTATGTCGTAAAATAGCCTGCACTTATCTGACGATCTTGAGATGTACCTGCTTAAGGCTGCTACCTTTCTAGCTAGTCTTTGAACATCGTTAGGCTTTTCAGGTGACTCCAGTTGTAAGACGGCTTTGATCTGCTCGATGCTAGCTTCTATCCCTCTTTGAGTTACAATGTAGCCTAAGAATTTGCCAGAGGATACTCCGAAGGGGCATTTAGACGGATTTAGCTTCATTTTGTATTCCCTCAGGGTGCTGAATGTTTCTGCTAGGTGCCGCATGTGGTCCTTGACTTTTTCTGATTTTACCACCATGTCATCAATATATACCTCCATAGTTCTTCCTATCTGCTCTTTGAACATGCGGTTAACCAGCCTTTGATATGTGGAGCCTGCGTTCTTTAGGCCGAATGGCATGACGTTATAGCAATATATTCTTCTTTCAGACATAAATGTCGTCTTCTATTGATCTGCAGGATCCATCTTGATCTGATTGTATTCACTCCATGCATCCAGGAATGTCAACATCTCATGTCCAGCTGTCGCATCTACCATTGCGTCAATATGAGGCAGTGGGAAGGGATCTTTTGGGCATGCCTTGTTGAGGTCGGTGAAGTCCACACATACTCTCCATTTTCCATTCTTCTTGGGCAACACCACCACGTTAGTCAGCCATTCTGGATATTTTACTTCTCTTATTTTCTTTGCTGCCAGCAGAGTATCTACCTCTTGGTTGATCAGCTTGTTTTTTTCTGCTGCGAACTTTCTTCTTCTCCGCTAGACGGGTTTACACTTTGGGTCCACACTAAGCTTATGTGTTATGATAGACGGATCTATTCCTATCATGTCATCGTGTGACCATGCGAAACAATCCATGTTATCCTGCAGGAATTTGATTAGTTGCTGCCTCAAGCTTCCTGTGCATCCTGCTCCGATTAGCACAGTTCTTTCTGGGTGCAGCTTGTCCAGGTTAATTTGTTCTAGTTCTTCTGTCGGGGGCTCGATGTATTTGTCCTGGACGGACTGCTTCTGTTATTGCTATGCGGGAGGGCTGACAGTGCACTTTAGTGCCTTATTATAGCAGCCTCTAGCTTCCTCCTGATCTCCTCTTATTGTCTCTACTCCCCATGGTGTGGGGAACTTTATGCATTGGTGATATGTTGAAGGGACTGCTTTCATCTGGTGTAGCCACGGCCTTCCCAAAATGGCATTGTAGGTGGATGGTCCGTCTATAACCAGATACCTGACTTGCTTGTTGACTCCTCCCACATAGGTTGGTATAACTATCTCGCCTAGTGAGTTGGCTGTCTCCCCACTGAAGCCTACTAGCAGAATAGTCTTCTTCTACAGATCCTTCTCGCTGAATCCCATGTTTTCTATGGTCTTTAGCATGATCAGGTTGACCGAGCTGCCTGTATCTACCAGGACCTTTCTAACTGTGGAATTGGCCATTGATAGAGTGATAATAAGTGTGTCATAATGCTCTCATTCGTCGTACGTATCTCCTTCATCAAAGCTGACCGCTGGTAAGTCGCTGTGAGAAATTCTGCAAGAATTTTCTGGCCTATCTCGTTTGGTCTTGGTAACGCGTCTCTTAGCTGCTGAGTATGTCAGCCCACTTAGGTCTGAGCCGCCTGTTATCACGTTTATGATTTTGTTGCACGTAGGTGGATTTGCAGGCTTCGCGGGGCCTACCTTATCATGCTGCTTGCCCCCACGTGGTAATAGGTGGCTCAATTCTCCTTGTTCGTAGAGGCGCTTGATCTCTCTTCGTAGTGTGTAAAAGTCTTCAGTTTTATGCCCCACATCACGATGGAATTCACACTTCTTCTTGCTATCCTTTCGCCATGCCTGATCTACTACCGGTGGCTTGGACCACCTTACCCTATCTCCCATCTCCCTAAGTGCTTTTAGGATTCATGCGATGCCCGTGGTGAATCCATATTCTACCAGAGTAGGGAGTTGCCGGTTTTCCTCGATTCTGTTGACTGCCCTTCCAAATGGTCTGTATCTCTCGTCCTTCTTTCTGATGGTTTGCTTTCTTCCTGATTTCTCCACGGCTGAGGTACTAGAAACACTTGGTGTATTAGCTAGGCTGGCTCTGGCTAGGATGTCTTCTTCCAATCTGATTGCGGCAGCTGCCTTTTCTTGTACTGCCTCAAAGCTATGGCTGGGATGCATAGTCAGTTGCTTGTATAGGTCGGAGTCATGGTGGTGGCCTCTTCTGAAGGCTTCTACTGCTGTCGAGAAGTTGCACTCTCGTACTGCTACCTTCTCATTATTGAACCTAGTATTGTATTCTCCAGTGGTCTCTCCTGCCCCCTGGACGATTCTGTACAGGTCTCCTACATGCTTCTGCAGCTTCCTGCTGCTTGCAAATTATTGAGTGAATGCGTTCACTAATTCACTAAATGTGGATATCGACCTGTTGGGCAGGCTCACAAACCATCGAAGTGGCGGTCCTATTAAGGTGGATCCAAATCCCTTGCACATGCAAGCCTCCTTGACTTGCCCTACAGCTGTTACTGTCATCATTTTATGCTTGTACTGGCTTATATGGTCAAAGGGATCTGTTGTGCCGTCAAAGAGAGGCATATTTGGATTTGTGAATCCCTTTGGCATGGTCGTGATGGATATGGTGTCCACGAATGGTGAGTCGGCATAGCTGTCTAGTGTTGCTTTCTCGAGTGGGGGTGGCGCCACAGGACCTGCTCGTATTTCTTTTAGCTCTAATCTTGCCGATTTGTTATGCTTCACGACGGGGTCCGCCTGTTGGCCTGCTAGTTCAATATACCGCCTCCGACCCGAGCTCTTGAAGGTTCGATGTGTTCAGCACTAGGGGTTGAAGTAACGATCGTCCCCCGCCGCGTTCGGGAGTATCTGTCCGTAGTTAGATCCAACCTTGTTACCAGTTCGGCTGGTATCTGTCGAAGTGGATTCCTGCTACCTGATGCCCCATGTGTCAGATCTACTAGTGGAGACCTTCCTTCCCCTGCCCTGCTCGTCGGGGTGGTAGACTACTGTTTAAGGAAGTCTGTTTGTGCCCAGAGCTCTTTGTCCCTCTTCCTTGCTTCAGCTTCTGCTTTCTTCTGTTCTTCTCTCATGGTTTCCATAGATTTCTGGAGGTTCTCCACGCCAGTGAGCAAGATTTGTGTGGGACTAGGTGGCGGGGTGAGGCCTGAGCTTGATGCGCCCTTATCTGATCTGGCTTGGGTTGTGACAACAGGAGTCTTAGGAGGTAGAGAGGTTTTTGCTGTTGGTGTTGTTCTCGAGGTATGTCCGGAAGCCTGTGTTGCTACTGTTGATGCTGGATTTTGAGTAGAAGTGTGTGGTGGCGACGGTTGTCTGCTTTCTGACACGACGTCCGATGCTTGCTTATCCATTGTGTTTTAAGAGTATCAACGATTGACGACCACAATGCCCCACGGTGGGCGCCAAACTGTTTAGGTATATTTTACCGAATTAGTTGATTCGGGTCAATGTGGTCTTACTCGTTGGTTGATTGAATGATTGTTCGTATGTCGACGTGTAAATAGGGAAATAAAGTACGAAAATATAAATTGACACCTAAGATTTGGTGACGCGGAAAACCCAATGTGGGAATAACCGCGGGAGGGACGGTACCCTGCCAAATATTGCACTATTCTCGAATGGGAGGATGATTATAATTGTATAGTAATGCTAGTCTTGCTGACGCGAGGTATCGTGTTGATGAGATCTCAGATGTATGCATGTGGATGTGTGTATGAATGAATATCTCCCCTTCTTCGATTGCTTCATTGGCTATTTATAGGGTAAGAACCCTAGGCATGTCCTACCTTGATTATAGAAAGGGAATATAACTTCCATAATAACTCTTTCCATGTTTGTCGTCTCCCTCAATTCTCCCTGATCTCCCTGACATCTCCCTGACTCCCCCTTTCCTAATCCCAGACGCCTCCTCTGATGGGCTTCAGTCTTCTCCTGCGTGCGTGCCGGCCCATTCCCTTTCTCCACGCTTTATTTAATCACGGGCTCTCTTCCTCCTTATCACTCCTTCCAAAATCCATTATTTTATCAAGTGGGCCTTCTCTTTATTGTGCTATTTTTAGCCCAAACAGTGCCCACCGTGGGGCATTGTGGTCGTCAATCGTTGATACTCTAAATACACGATGGATAAGCAAGCATCGGACGTCGTGTCAGGGAGTAGACAACCGTCGTCACCACACACTTCTACTCAAAACCCATCATCAACAGTGGCAACAGAGGCTCCCGGACATACTTCGAGAACAACACCAATAGCAAAAACATCTCTACCTCCAAAGACTCTTGCTGTCACAACCCAAGCCAGATCAGATAAGGGCGCATCAAGCTCAGGCCTCACCCCGCCACCTAGTCCCACACAAATCTTGCTCACTGGCGTGGAGAACCTCCAGAAATCCATGGAAAACATGAGAGAAGAACAGAAGAAAGCGGAAGCTGAAGCAAGGAAGAGGGACAGAGAGCTCTGGGCACAGACAGACTTCCTGAAACAGTAGTCTACCACCCTGACGAGCAGGGCAGGGGAAGGAAGGTCTCCACTAGTAGATCTGACACAGGGGGCATCAGGCAGTAGGAATCCACTTTGACATATACCAGCCGAACTGGTAACAAGGTTGGATCTAACTACAGTACCGACGGATGGAAGAATAACCCCATATGGGCTGGGATACCTCACACCAGACACCTTGCCATCAGCCAGCTGTGCGGAGGCACGAACAGGTGGCATCCCTGTCACCAGTTTCACAGCGACTAATCAGACACCTGGAACAGGATCCGAGTGGAACCAGCAAGTGAACTGGCAGCAGGGGACAATCGTTACTTCAACCCCTCTAGCTGCTGGGACACGTCAGAACCTTCAAGAGCTCGGGTTAGGAGGCAGTATATTGAACCAAAGAGCGTGACAAAGGCGGACCCAGCATTCGAGCAAAGCATAACAAATCGGTAGATTGGAGCTAAAAGAAAAATGCGAGTAGGGTCCCAGGGCTACCACCCCCACTCGAGAAAGCAACACTAGACAGCTATGCCGACTCACAATTCGTGGACACCATATCCATCACAGCCATGCCAAAGGGATTCACAAATCTAAATATGTCTCTCTTAGACGGCACAACAGATCCCTTCGACCATATAAGCCAGTACAAGCAGAAGATGATGACAGTGACGGCCGTAGGGCAAGTCAAGGAGGCTTGAATGTGCAAAGGATTTGGATCCACCTTAACAGGACCGGCACTTCGATGGTTCGTGAGCCTGCCCAACAGGTCGATATCCACATTTGTTGAATTAGTGAACGCATTCACTCAACAATTTGCAAGCAGCAGGAAGCCGCAGAAGCATGAAGGAGATCTGTACAATATCGTCCAGGGGCAGGAGAGACCATTGGAGAATACAATACTAGGTTCAACAATGAGAAGGTACCAGTACGAGAGTGCGACGTTTCGACAGCATTAGAAGCCTTCAGGAGAGGCCTCCACCATGACTCCGACCTATATAAGCAGCTGACTACGCACCCCTGTCATAGTTTTGAGGCAGTACAAGAAAAGACAGCTGCCGCAATCAGATTAGAAGAAGACATCCTAGCCAGAGCCAGCCTACCTAATACACCAAGTCTTTCTAGTACCTCAGCCGTGGAGAAACCAGGAAGAAAGCAAACCACCAGCAAGAAGGACGAGAGACACAGGCCATATAAAAGGGGAGTCAATAGAATCAAGGAAAATCAGCAACTCATTACTCTGGCAGATTATGGATTCACTACGCGTGTCGGAGAAATCCGGAAGGCACTCAGGGAGATGGGAGATGGAGTCAGGTGGCCCAACCCACCAGTAGAGGGACAAGCATGGAGAAAGGATAGCAAAAAGAAGTGTGAGTTCCACCGTGATATTGGGCATAATACTAAGGATTGCTACACATTACGGAGAGAGATCAAGCGCTTATATGAACAAGGAAAGCTGAGCCACCTATTACCATGCGGGGGCAAGGAACAGGATAAGGTAGGCACCACCAAACCTGCAACCCCACCCACATGCACCAAAATCATAAACGTGATAACAGGCGGCTCAGACCTAAGTGGGCTGAAATACTCAGCAGCTAAGAGACATGATACCGAGACCAAAGGAGATAGGGCAGCAAATTCTTGCAGAATTTCTCACAATGACTTACCAGCTGTCAGCTTTGATGAAGGAGATACATACGACGAAAGAGAGCATCATGACTCACTTATTATCACTTTATCAATGGTCAATTGCACAGTTAAAAAGGTCCTGGTAGATACAGGCAGCTCGGTCAACCTAATTATGCTGAAGACCATAGAAAACATGGGATTCAGCGAGAAGGATTTGCAGAAGAAGACTATTTCGCTAGTAGGCTTCAGTGGGGAGACAACCATCTCACTAGGCGAGATAGTCATCCCAACCTATGTGGGAGGATTCAACAAGAAAGTCAGGTATATGGTTATAGACGTTCCTTCCACCTACAATGTCATTCTGGGAAGGCCGTGGCTACACCAGATGAAAGCAGTCCCCTCAACATATCACCAATGCATAAAATTCCCACACTATGGGGAGTAGAGACATTAAGGGGAGATCAGGAGAAAGCTAAAGCTGCTATAAGAAGGCATTAAAGTGCACTGCCAGTCCTCCCGCATAGCAATTACAGAAGCAGCCTGTCCAGGACGAATACATCGAGCCCCCTGCAGAAGAGCTAGATTAAATTAACTTGGACAAGCTGCACCCAGAAAGAACTGTGCGCATTGGAGCAGGATGCACAGGAAACTTGAGACAGAAACTAATCAAATTCCTGCAGGATAACATGGATTGTTTCGCATAGTCACACGATGACATGATAGGAATAGATCCGTCAATCATAACGCATAAGCTTAGTGTGGACCCAAAGTGTAAACCCATCCAGCAGAGAAGAAGAAAGTTTGCAGCAGAAAGAAACAAGGTGATTAACCAAGAGGTAGATAGTCTGATGGCAGCAAAGAAAATAGGAGAAGTAAAATATCCACAATGGCTGTCTAACGTGGTGGTGGTGCCCAAGAAGAATGGAAAGTGGAGAGTATGTGTGGACTTCACCGACCTCAACAAGGCATGCCCTAAAGATCCCTTCCCGCTGCCTCATATTGATGCAATGGTAGATGTGACAGCTGGACACGAGATGTTGACATTCCTGGACGCATGGAGAGGATACAATCGAATCAAGATGAATCCTACAGATCAAGAGAAGACGGCATTCATGTCTGAGAGAGGAATATATTGCTACAACGTCATGCCATTCGGCCTAAAGAACGCAGGCTCCACATATCAAAGGTTGGTTAACCGCATGTTCAAAGAGCAGATAGGAAGAACTATGGAGGTATATATTGATGACATGGTGGTAAAATCAGAGAAAGCCAAAGATCACATGCGGCACCTGGCAGAGACATTCATCACCCTGAGGGAATACAAATTGAAGCTAAATCCATCTAAATGTACCTTCGGGGTATCCTCTGGCAAATTATTAGGCTCCATTGTAACTCAAATAGGGATAGAAGCTAGCATCGAGCAGATCAAGGCCGTCTTAAAACTAGAGTCACCTGAAAAGCCTAAAGATGTTCAAAGACTGGCTGGAAAGGTAGCAGCC
This sequence comes from Silene latifolia, assembly GCF_048544455.1. Lineage (NCBI taxonomy): Eukaryota > Viridiplantae > Streptophyta > Magnoliopsida > Caryophyllales > Caryophyllaceae > Silene > Silene latifolia. The sequence goes on along the minus strand of NC_133538.1, from coordinate 14,525,378 downwards.
TTAAGCAGGTTCATCTCAAGATCCTCAGATAAGTGCGGGTTTTTTTACGAGATACTAAGAAAGAGTCAGGAGTTTGAGTGGACCGCGGATCACGAGTAAGCTTTCAGAGAGCTGAAGCACTACCTCAGCACCTACCACTGCTGTCAAAGTCGGAACCATGAGAACCATTATTTCTATACCAGGCCGTCACAGAGGTGGCAGTGAGAGCTGTTCTGGTCAGAGAGCAGGAAAAGGAACAGAAGCCAGTATACTACGTAAGCAAGTCTCTGCTGCCGGCAGAGACCAGGTACACATCTCTTGAAAAATTAGTACTAGCACTGGTAGTAGCATCTCGCAAGTTGCGCCCCTATTTTGAGTCTCACACCATACGTGTCGTGACCAACTACCCGCTGAAATCTATCATGAGGAAGCCTGAACTGTCAGGCAGAATGTCGAAGTGGTCTGTACACCTCAGTGGGTACGATATTCAGTATGACCCCAGAACAACAATCAAATCGCAAGCATTGGCCGACTTTGTGTCAGACTTCAGCCCAGCCATCCAAAATCTAGCAGATGAGGAAATCCTCACCCTAGGGGGAAGCAAGGAGGCAGAGGTCTGGCAGATGCATATAGACGGAGCCTCCAATCAAAGGGGGGCAGGAGTAGGGTTAATCCTGCGATCACCACAGGGAGAGCTAATAGCACAAGCGGTGAGATGTGAATTCAAGGCAACGAACAATGAAACAGAGTACGAGGCCTTGATACTAGGAATGAAGCTAGCTCTGGAGTTAGGAGTCAGGCACCTGCGCATATCCAGTGACTCTCTACTAATAGTCAACCACGTAAATGATGAGTTTATAGCCAGAGATTCGAAGATGATTGCATACCTAAAAATAGCGAAGGAGTTAAAATATAAATTCGAAACTTTCAAGCTTAAGCAGATCCCCAGGGATCAGAACGTGGAAGCAGATGCCTTAGCAACTCTGGGGGTAACATTTAAACCAACAGAATTATCCAGCATCCCCATAGCACACATGCTAGAGCCTTCTATCCAGAAGGCAGATGAAATAGACAAAGGAGAACTGGAGGATCCACAGAACGAAGAAGAAGTCCAGGCAGCTATAGAGGTAGGTGAGGATTCTCAGCCAGCCAAACAGGCAGACGACTGGGATTGGTGCACATCCTACCTAGACTGGCTGCATCATAGCAAGCTACCGGATGATAAGAAGGAAGTAAGGGCTTTTAGAGTGAAGGCCTCTAGGTTCATACTTATTGACAATATACTATTCAGGAAATCACTGGCAGGCCCCTACTTACGGTGCCTAGACAAGGAAGAAGCGCAGACTATGTTACATGCTCTCCATAGTGGCGAATGTGGAAACCATGCAGGGTGCAGGAGTCTGGCAAATAAAGCTCTCAGGCAGAGATACTTCTGGCCCACGATGAAGGCAGATGCAGAAAAATATGCACGCAAGTGCGACGCCTACCAGCGCTCAGCACCAATGATCCATCAGCCAGCAGAACCCTTGCACCCTATCATTTCTCCCTGGCCATTCATGGCATGGCGCATGGACATAGTAGGACCTCTGCCAAGAGCCACAGGAAATAGGACATGGATGCTTGCGATGACAGATTACTTCTCCAAGTGGATAGAGGCAGAAGCATTCACAGAAGTAAAGGACAAACAAGTCATTTCATTTATAAAACGAAACATCATTTGCAGGTTTGGTATCCCATCAGAAATCATATGTGACAATGGCTCACAATTCATCTCCAACGATACCGAGGGATACTGTGCCAGGTGGAACATCACCCTAAAAAAGTCAGCACCCAGGACTCCAAAGTCCAACGGTCAAGCTGAGTTCAGCAACAAAATCATCATGGACAATCTGAGAAGGCGGTTACAGGAGTTAGGAGGAAAGTGGGCAGATGAATTGCCACTAGTATTATGGTCAGATAGAACGACGCCAAAGATAGCAACGGGTCAAACACCCTTCAGCCTGGTGTTTGGTGCAGAAGCAGTCACTCCATCAGAAGTTCTAGTTCCCACTCACAGGTATGGACGTATGACAGGGGAACTGAACAATGGATAGATGGTCAGAAGCCTGGATACAGTTGACGAACTGCGAACAAGCGCAAAAATACGTCTGGCTGCCTACAAGCAGTCAATGGCCATAAGTTACAACAAGAATGTGAAAGTCAGGCTCCTGGAGGTAGGAGACCTGGTTCTCCGAGAGGTGATTCAAAACACTAAGAATCGAAAGGTAGGCAAATTCGCCTACAAATGGGAAGGCCATACCAGGTAGAAGGAGTTGTTGGCCATGGTGCATACAGACTGATGACTTTGGACGGTCAAATCATACAACGCCCATGGAACATAATTCACCTGAAGAGATATTACTTTTAATAATAAGTAGATTTTAGCCTTCAGGATGATGTACTATGAAAAGCCAAATCATTTTGAAATTAAAATAAAAATCCGGTAGTAGGCATAATGCCAATTTCACTCCTATTTCTGGTGTCTCTAACAATTTTAAGATTTTAAACGACTATTATATGGCGTGGTCTGGCAGCGTCCTGGGACCACAATTGCTCTGGTACCCCATGAGATGGCGTCAGGTACTTCACATCATTTTAATAGATTTTCCTATTTTCAGGCTTCTCTAGGTACATCACTCTGAATCCTAGTGTCTATGGTACGTTGAAAGGGTATCTAGCAGGACTGTCAACTGCCAACGTGGGGTGATAAGGCACATGGCACTCCAACATGCCTAACCTATTACTGTGGAACATACGAAAGGGAGCCTGGTTGACAGCTAAACATGCTTACCCAGCTACCCCTGATACCACCCCCTGGACGTAGCTCGCACTAATCAAATTTAATCAAGGCCCCAGCATGCATACACATATATGGAACGTAGGGATCTCTGTGCTACCAGAATCCTGCAGCGTCCCATTGGTCCTAGAATGACGATAATCTTGCCTAAATTACGCCCATGTTGGCTTTAAACGTGATGAACACACCTTGCGTCATGAACAAGGTTAAGTAATCCAAAACTGCGGCATACGCCTAAATCAGCCATCAGGCTGACACGGCAACTAGCTTAGTCTGTATCAGCCTCTTCAGGCTGACCAGACCGGTCTAAATCAGCCTCTCAGGTTGACACGGCCACTTCTCCTTACATTGCGCCATATGCCTGAATCAGCCATCAGGCTGAAACGGCAGCTAGCTGAGTCGGAACGTCAGCCTCTTCAAGATGACAAGACTCGCCTAAATCAGCCAGCCGGCTGACACGGCAACTTCCTAAACTAAGGAAACCTAACAAACAAACACACAGGATATAAACCAAAACCTTGCCAAACTACGGCAAGGGATATTCCCAAAATATGGCCAAAAGTGCGGCCCCTGAGTTTAGCCGCCACCATGGCGGAACAACCAAAAAGAGTTTAAAAACTTGCAAGTCTGCCACCTCTGGGCCAGACTACCAAAAAAAGTCCATTAACATAAAAAATACTTAATTATCGGTCACATTAATGACCTCCACTTCTGGCACCTCCTCTACCTGCTGACCCTCTGTTTCAGGTACCGCACCAGCTTACACACCCTCAGCTGCCATAGCATCCAGAGCTCCGTCAGCAGCATCTTGGGGCATATCAGCATCTCCACCAGCAGCTTGCTCAGCCAGCGCAAGAGAATTCACCTCCCCAACTTCAGGCATCAATGCACTTAGATCAGGTTGGGTGGTGTAGAGCATCTCCAGCTGTCTCTCTTCCTCCTATATAGCTTGCTGGGTGAGAGCCACCTCAAGAGCAGCACGCATCCCGCTGATTTTCCCCGCTAGGTAGCATAGGCGACGACATTGGTGGCCAGGGAGATCAACTCACTGATCTTCTCATCAGAACGCTTGAGGGAGTCAGAGAAGGTGCTGCACACCTCCTGAGTACGTGCCAGCTGATCAGCCCCTTCCTTCAGCTTCTTCTTGGTAACAGCAAGCTCAGCCTTCAATTCCACCACACGCTTCTTCAGATCAGACCGCTACTGTGCCAAGTCGGCAACTGTCTCCTTCAGCTCTTGGTTTTTAGCGTTGGTGGCACGACTGGTGGTCTGCACTATGTTGATCATCTTCCTATTGTAAATAGCAGATTGCAGGGTCTGGGGCAGGAAAAGTCAGAAGACAGCAAGAGAAGTCAAAGATTAAAATTTAGAACAGGTAGAAGATGAAGATTGCTCACCATGAAGGCATTGTGCACATCGTTTTCAGCCATCTCCTCTGGAGAAAATTCTAAGAAAGCCTCTTTCATAGGAGGGAAAAGCAACTGGTCGATCTTTGGCCAGTACGACACCTTATCAACATTTCCAAAACCTTCTGGGAAGTGAGCAATAGTGCCTCCACTAGCTGAGGCACGAGGACTGGCAGGAGGAGTAGGCGGATGGCGAGACAACGGGTCAACCTCTAAGGGCTCATGCCTAGCAGAACTGGAGTACGTAGGAGGGGTCTATAAAGATGCAGCAGGAGCACTCTTCTTGGAGGCGGATGCCACGTCAGGACTGGCAGAAGATCGTTTTCTTTTTGCGCTCTGGAGGATGATTTCTAAAGGATCAGCTTTTGAACCTGCAAGCAGATATAATCTCAGGCGTCAAGACAATTAAAGCATTAGTAAAAGCTGAATGCAAACTGAAACAATTGTGGGAAGCTTACCAGAAGACATGCTGTGAGCTGATTGGAGAGGGTTGGAGGAGGAAGCAGGTGAGAAACCAGGAAGCAGGTTAGGAAACTTTATCTCGGATTCAGAGATACGGAACAACTTACTGCAGGCAGGGGTCTTGGCACCAATGCGAGTCAGGTCACAGGGGCCTGCACGAGGACGATGAAGTAAGCTAGTAAGCAGCGAGATAAATAAATTAGGTGAAAGGGAGGCTACTTACTCAAAATTATGACCCATTTCTCGAAGATGTAATCAGCAGGCGGCTAGATGGAGTCCTTCCTCACGAAGAAGAAGTCCTCAAACAATTTCTCATCTCGGGATTTGGACACATGCCTGAAGGGAGCCTCTCCACGGCCCCGGAATGAGAATTGGCCCCTACCCAGGGACCTGATGTTGTACATATGGGCCAGATCGCCCAGGGTGATGGAATTACCGGTGTTTTGACCAGCAGCCAGGGAGTAGAGGAGAACCCTCCATACAGTGGCAGAGATTTGTGCCATGGCAAAATTATTCGTAAAGATGAAGTCTTGGATGTGTTTGGGAAAAGGGAAATGCAACTCGTATCTAAACGGGTAAAGATAAAAACAAACCCATCCGGGACGGAGGGCATCAGCTTTCTGACCCGGTTCAGGGATGGCGATATCCACCCCATCACCAAGACCAAGCAAGCCCTTGATCATGGGAATGTCAGGAGGAGTCAAGACGGAGTCACAGTCATGGGGGTAAGTGAAGAGTCCCCGAGAAGAAAAGACTGGTTCAGGGTTGTGGTCAGTAGGAGCGGAAGTCGATGACGATTGTCGGGTTTTACCCATGGTGAAGAAAGAGAAACGGAAATTAAGAAGAAAAAGGGGAAGAATACCTGGTGGAACAGTGGAGCAGTGGAGCCGGCGAGGTAAGAGAAGCGGAAGGTTGAGGGTTTAGAGAGAGGGAGAGTTTCTGGAAATGATTTGAAATTAATGGAAGTAAAAGGTGGAAGTTGAGGTTATAAAGGAAGAGAGAGGGAGTAGGGTGCGAGAAAAGAGGAGATGGGCGGCTGAAATGATGGGGTTGCATAAAAAGGAGTGTAAATAACGGCTTAGGGTTTTAGCATTCGATTACGTAAAATTCCTTGCTCGACACCTCGAAGCGTACTTCACAAGAAATTTGGGGCAAACTGTTTGGGCCGAAAATCATCTAATAGAGGAAGGCCCACTTAATAAATAAAAGGATCTAATGAGAAGGAGGGGAGTCCACGGTTGGAATAAGCACGAAGAAGGGGAATGGGCCGGTATGCTCGCAAGAGAAGATTGGAGCCCATTGAAGGAGGCGCCTGGAATTAGGAAAGGGGGAGTCAGGGAGAAGTTAGGGAGGAGTCAGGGAGATCGGGGATAAATTGAGGGAGACGACCAAACATGGAAAGAGTTATTATGGAAGTTATATTCCCTTTCCATAATCAAGGTAGGACATGCCTAGGGTTCTTACCCTACAAATAGCCGAGGAAGCAATCAATAGAAGGACATTCATTCACACATCCACGCTCTCATCAAGATATCAACTTATTCACATACACACGCCTACATTCCTCCAATATCTCACGAGCTCTAAACCTTGAGCTAGCGAGAAGAGCATTACGTTTTAGTTGTAATCATCCTCCTATTCAAAGATAGTGCAATATTTGGCAGGGTACCGTCCCTCCCACGGTTGTTCCCATATTGGGTTTTCCGCGTCACCAAATCTTACGTGTTAATTTATATTTCGTACTTTATTTCCTTATTCGAACATTATCATACAAACAATCATTCAATTAACCAACGAGTAAGACCACATTGACCCGAATCAATCAATTCGGTAAAAAATACCTAAACAAGAACCAAAGACAATCAATCACAGACAGCTGCACCACAACAACAACCAATAAAACAGCACACACCAACCGATTAACATGCACAATCAGCCACACAGTCACAACAACGATACAACAACTGACACACTAGACAACCAACAGAAACTGAGTAGGCGAACCTACCTTTAGCCAAATGCAACGATTCCTCGATAAACCACATGACATCAACCAAGCAATCAATCCATATACAAACAGCATACAAGTCTATTACTACTACTACAACCCTACAAGGAACGACAAAGACAAAGACGATGATGACGACATACCTACGGATCTCACAACGGCGTTAAGACCGCTACGCAACTCAAGCAACTCATCCTCAAGGCACTAGCATCCTCAAAGGCTCCCATGGAAGGTATTTTGTGAAGGGAAAGGATGGAGGCGACATCTAGATCTGAAGGAAGGAGGCGGAAATGATTTGCGGTTTTTACAAAACACGATTATAAAGCCTCGCTGTAAAGACGATACTCGGTCGAGTAACTAACCTACTTGATCAAGTTGCCCCTACTCGACCGAGTACCCAAGCTACTCGATCGATTAGCCTCTACTCTATCGAGTACCACTCGTCCTCATATTCTAACAAGACACTAGGCATCCCTGGCACGCATTCCTAAAGACCATCACCCACCCCCAAAGGTCGGTCAACGTCCGTCAACGGGTCCCTAAAAGGACGGTTATTACTGTCTTCCCCCCTAAAAAGAACTTCGTCCCCGAAGTTCGACTCATCCTCCCCCAAACCACACGACGAGAAACCCAAGGTCGACACCACCATTCTCCCGACGCAGGTCCACATACGGAAAAAATTATTATAATTTCAGCTTTTTCTTTTGCAAAATTATAATAATTTTTACCGTATGTTTATAATGTTTTATATGGTCTCTGTTATATTTCAAGCACGAAGCTATAATTGTTTTAATAATTTTGATGAGTAATTTGTAGGTTTAAGTAAATGTTGAGTAATTTACTATGAGAAGATAGTCATAAAGTGATACGGATGTCAAGAATAGTAGCGGAGTTGTGCGACTATGAATCATACATTGTTGTGAATCGGTAATAGGATCATTGTGTGACATGTTTAGTGTTAGTAGTTGTTGGCCAGTGTAAATATAGTCTCGTGGTTGCGTTAATGCGTGTCTGAAGAGTTCGACGCAGTAGAATAATCGTTAGTTGAATTGGTTGTGTTGGTGCATGTTGTGAGTTTGGTAATTCAAGTAGTGGTTTACAGAAGCTTGAGTATGTGGTGTGTGTTGGACAGTTGATGATGACGACATAGTGGGATAGTGCCTCTAGAGAGTAGTGGACCTGTGTCGGGAGAACGGTGGTGTCGACCTTTGGTTTCTCGTCGTGTGGTTTGGGGAAGGATGAGTCGAACCTTGGGGACAAAGTTCTTTTTAAGAGGGGAAGACTGTAATACCCGTCCTTTTAGGGACCCGTTGACTGACGTTAACCGACCTTTGGGGGCGGGTGATGGTCTTTAGGAATGCGTGCTAGGGATGCCAATTGTCTTGTTAGAATATGAGGACGAGTGGTACTCGATAGAGTAGAGGCTACTCGATCGAGTAGCTTGGGTACTCGGTCGAGTAGGGGCCACTCGATCAAGTAGGTTAGTTACTCGATCGAGTAGCGTCTTTACAGCGAGGCTTTATAATCGTGTTTTGTAAAAACCGTAAATCATTTCCGCCTCCTTTCTTCAGAAATAGATGTCGCCTCCCTCCTTTCCCTTCACCAAATATCTTCCATGGGAGCCTTTGAGGATGCTAGTGCCTCGAGGATGAGTTTCTTGAGTCGGGTAGCGGTCTTAACGCCGTTGTGAGATACGTAGGTATGTCGTCATCATCATCTTTGTCTTTGTCATTCCTTATAGGGTTGTAGTATTAGTAATATACTTGTATGCTGTTTGTATAGGGATTGCTTGCTTGGTTGATGTCATGTGGTTTATCGAGGAATCGCTGCATTTGGCTAAAGGTAGGTTCGCCTACTCAGTTTCTGTTGGTTGTCTAGTCTGTCGGTTGTCGTATCGTGTTGTGACCGTGTGGTTGATTGTGCATGTTAATCGGTTGGTGTGTGCTGTTTTATTGGTTGTTGTTGTGGTGCAGCTGTCTGTGATTGATTGTCTTTTGTTCTCGAGGTGCTTCCTCGGCTGAGTGGAGTCACTTGTAGGAGTGGCTTCACGCCCTAGTTTCGCCCTCCGTGGAACCCGCCACGGGAAGGGATGTGCACATTAATGGGACAGGGTTTATCGCTCGGTATGATGTGCCGGGATTTGGTGGGTACGGCTGTGGTCCCCCACTGGCAGGGCTAGTCCAGTGGACAGTCGGTGACGGTGATTTGGTGGAGATGTGGCTTGTGTGCATGTTGTTGTTCTGTAATGTTTTGCCAGTGGGTAGTGTGTCTCTTCAGTTGCTGACCTTGTGTGGTTTGTCTTTTGTTTGTTTCTGTTGTGTCTGCCATGATCCCTTATGGTGAGCAGTCAGTCTTAACAGGTGCTGTCTTGGATCGTAGCTGAAGTCTTGGCAGGTTGAGTCTTCACGAGTAATGACAGAAGTAGTTTATATAGTTTAGACGAGTTATACCTTTTGTATTAGTTGTTTGGTTGTACCGCTTGTAAAATAACTATAAATGTTCTTTTATTGACCTTTGATCATTACTTTCCTCGGGCAACCGAGATGGTGATGTCCTTATATGCTGGGCAAGGTCTTAATAAGGCTCCTTGGGATATGGGGGTGTCACATTAATTTCCCACAAACTGTCATTTATAGGTCAAGCACGAACCCAAACATAACTAATAAGTCGACCCAAACATGTTACTCACCTTCAATACCCATGATAAAGATAGAAATATGCAAAAATAAAAGCATCCAAACAATTAAATTTTCGTAAAGTGCGTGTAACAGTGCTACTCGATCGAGTGGGTTGGGCACTCGATCGAGCTGGCCCTACTCGATCGAGTATCTTAGCTACTCAATCGAGTAGCCCGAGATCAGAATACCCCCTAACTGCCACACCTGCGGCTACTCGATCGAGTGAGGGACACTCGATCGAGTAGCCATAGGTCAAAACTACTCAAAACTTCCTTAACACAACATATATGCTCGCATAATCACTAGTCGGGATGGTAACCCAACTACAAGTCCTTCAAAACAAGTCCAGAAAGAGCAAGTACGGCCTTATGGCCACCAATACAAACCAAGTACGACAAGTACGAATCAAATTAACTAATATCCAACACAACCGACGATCATAACAAAAGGAAATAGGAGTATAACTCCTGCTGCTGCTGCTCATCCATCACCTCGTCCTCACATCCTCCGCCACCTAACGTGCCTGCTCCTGATGTGCCAATACCCGCATCATCACCGGCTCCAGCATCCGGCCTCACATACCAAGGGGTCAAGCCGCCGTAAGGGTAGGACTGAGGTACTCCCCATGTGGACATATCCACCCCGTAGGAGTGGAAAACCCCGTTGTAATCCCCAATTCCTCTCCACCAGACTAGATGCGGTCCCGAGGTCCCAATCCCTGAGTATACGCCATCTCATGCATGTTCCGGCTCGTCAAGGTAGAGGACACTCTCTCTGCCAGGTAGCTCTCCCGTGTCTCCGGGGTATCAAGGTAAGGGTAGCAAGGAAACGGGTGATGTGGTGGTGCTGCCGGCTGTGTCTCGGCCATCCTCTCCCGCACTCGTCGTGGCCCTCTCCCTATCCTAGATCAATCCTCCTCAGCTCTCATATTCTCCCCCTTCCTTGGCTCAGGCATGACTCGGAGGATCTCCGGGGCAATGAAGTACGTCTGCCTCGCAGGACGCGCCTCATACTACTCCTCATCAGAATCGGCAGCCACCACTGCCTCGGGTAAAGGCTCCGCGTGGGAGATGCTCAGGATCGGATATCTTCATCCAACTCATGCCCCATACCCTCCACGCTAAACTACCATCCTCCAAGGTTCTCAACCATTTCAGGTCGAGGAAGTAATCTCTGTCCATGGTAGGCACTGGAGTGGCCAAAGGAATGTACTCCGAGGAAGCCTCAAAAGAAGTTAGCTTCTCAGCTAAACGGGTGGCAATAGCACCGCAACTCAGAAACCTAGTGCTAGAGGAGGCCATCAAAGCCAGACTGGCACACACCATAGCGGGAGCACTAAAGATCACTCTCTCAGCCCGCTCAGGGTTGAGGTACGCCATCAAAAGCAATAGCTCGTGGGAGTTCAACTTGCTCATATCCGATCTCTCGTAAAGAAGGCATGACACAGCACGTAGAAAGTTCCTTAAAGTGATATGTTGCACATCATTGATCAACATGTTACTAGCAGTGGGAGCTGATTCACCGGTGATACAGGGCATAAGGCGACAAACTCCACACTCAGACGGTATGTCACGAAGGGCTCCCTCGATAGGCTTAGCCAAGCCAAGGTGAGAGGCAAACAAGTCCATGGTCAAGACAAAACTGGTGTTCATGAGACGAAACTACACAGTCTGTTCCACCGGCTCGTATTTAAATGAGCTCATAAACTCAAGGGTCAGAAAAGCATACGAATGCTTCCTTAAATGGTATAGCCCGGTGAATCCCAAGGTCTCAAAAATGTGACGGACGTCTGTCTCAATACCCAGAGCCTCTAAGATGGTCGTGTCAACACAACTGGTCGGTCTCATCTTACGGGACTGTAAGGCCACGAATTTGTCCCGTTGGGTGTAGTCTACAAATACCACAGACGGGTATTCAGGAATAGCTGGAACTACCGGCCCACTCCCTTCCCCAACTTTGGGCTGGGAGGCCCTACCCCTCTTACTCTGTTTGGTCCCTACTGTTATTCGCGGCATCTGTTTCAACATACAATTTCAATATACCACCACATATACACTAAAACATATAAAGCATACATGTTTGGTCATGAAAGAATCATCTAAGTACACACTATCACCAACAATTTCCAAAATTACAACTAAAATCCCAATTCTTATAGCTCAGACGGTCCCTACAGCTGTGACAATTTTGACATAATTGACATGAATTAACTCAACCACTACCACTTTTAGGACTTAAACCTTCAAAACACATTCATGTACAACCCAAATTTGCAATTATATGAGACAAATTTCAGTTTGGGGCACTTTTAAAACCGAGTTTTAGAACCAATTTTGGGGTGAAAATCACAAAAATCAACCCTATTAATGATACATACAACAAACATTACTCAAATTTTATCCTTTTTCATGTAATAGACAACCAAAAATCAACTCAATTTACCAAACCCTCAAAATTTCGGCCCACTTTATACTCAATTCTAATTCAATTTTTACATTATTATCATCAATAATCAATCAAGGAAAGCATCTAGATCATGTTACAACAATTAGAAATAAGCTTTAACACATGTAAATCGATTTTTCAACATATTCTATCATCCTATGTGGTTTCAATTAACCAAAAACATTGAAATAGAAAGAAAATTCATACCTTTAGCAATTAGGAAGCAAGAAGAACAAAATTAGGCCAGAAAAATCACCAATTGGATTACCACAAACATAAGAATTAAAGAGTTTGAGAGGGATTTAGGGATTAGGGTTGACAAAAATAGGAAGAATAAGAAGAATGAATTAAGAAGGGGTTTATGAACCCGCGAAATTGTCCGGTACTGTAGCCTTACTCGATCGAGTAGGTAGGGTACTCGATCGAGTGGCCTCTACTCGATCGAGTAGGCGCAACTCAGTCGAGTTTTCATAGGGGATTCCTACTTCCTCGATGTTATATCTTCCTAACTAGATCGAATGAGGTCTACTCGGTCTAGTAGGCACTCATACTCGGTCAAGCAAGGTTAGGTACATGGTCGGGGTTACGAGGTTTACTAAGATTCCTGCAAAACAAAAACACGTGTCGATTCCAAACCAAATTCAGAAATCGTCACAGGTTACTATATTCATTCACAACACACTATTACTGCCCATAACGCGACGGTTTCCCCCAACTAAGATACATACCATTCCATTCTATAGCGAATATCACACCAAACAATTTATCGCGCTAGTAAATCATTTACGCATACGTTTGACGCATTGTTTCATGTCTAAACCTTTGTCTACAACTTCACTAATGAAGCTTATAACCATATTACTTTAAGCACTCATTTAACATTAAATTTCCATGTATCATCAGAGTCTATTAGCAATGTAACTTTACCTCCACATAAACAAATTAGTTTACTCAAATTAATCATGTCACAAACGGAAGCTTTCAGCCATTCATATATCACATTCATCCATTACAATTTTGATAATTATTATCACAAATTCACAACCTTTAACTATCATTATCATTACTATTATAAGATTTGTAAATTCTTATAGGAACTAGCAGTACTAACAACTTGAAGCAAATACGACCGTCACCAAACTCCATACATTATCCCAAATTCCTACTCTTTTCACACACAACTCTATTCATGCACCAACTTTCACATTTCCTATTATCATCACACACACACATTAGCTCAATTAGGAACTTTATCATATACGATTCTAACATAATCATTACACACATGCTAACTTCAATAGAAACTTTACCACGAATAATTCTAGTATGACCACTATACACATTAGGCACATAATTGCCAACTCAACATTCCCATACCCAGTGACTGGCTTAAGCACAATGGGGCCATGATTTTGAAATGAGGGCGCCTACTCACCCAAAATCTAGCATCAGCTGAGGATCCCAATATACATAGACCAGGTTCATTTTATTAGACTCACTACGTTCATTAGGCTCATTTGTTACAGGTTCCAAAATCGTCGCTCTGATACCACTTTGTGACACCCCCATATCTCAAGGAGCCTTATTAAGACCTTCCTTAGCATATAAGGACATCACCATCTCGGTTGCCCGAGGAAAGTAATGATCAAAGGTCAATAAAAGAACATTTATAGTTATTTTACAAGCGGTACAACCAAACTACTAATACAAAAGGTACAACTCGTCAAAACTATATAAACTACTTCTGTCATTACTCGTGAAGACTCAACCCGCCAAGACTCCAGCTACCATCCATGACAGCACCTGTTAAGACTGACTGCTCACCATAAGGGATCACGGCAGACACAACAAAAACAAACAAAAGACAAACCACACAAGGTCAGCAACTGAAGAGACACACTACCCACTCGCAAAACATTACAGAACAACAACTTACACACAAGCCACATCTCCACCAATCAATCACCGTCACCGACTGTCCACTTGACCAGCCCTGCCAATGGGGGACCACAGCCGTACCCACCAAATCCCCGCTCATCATACCGAGCGATAAACCATGTCCCATTAATGCGCACATCCCCTCCCGTGGCGGGTTCCACGGAGGGCGAAACTAGGGCGTGAAGCCACTCCCACAAGTGACTCCACTCAGCCGAGGACGCACCTCGAGAACCAAAGACAATCAATCACAGACAGTTGCACCACAACAACAACGAATAAAACAGCACACACCAACCGATTAACATGCACAATCAGCCACACGGTCACAACAACGATACAACAACAGACACACTAGACAACCAACAGAAACTGAGTAGGCGAACCTACCTTTAGCCAAATGCAGCGATTCCTTGATAAACCACATGACATCAACCAAGCAAGCAATCCCTATACAAACAGCATACAAGTCTATTACTACTACTACAACCCTACAAGGAACGACAAAGACAAAGACGATGATGACGACATACCTACGCATCTCACAACGGCGTTAAGACCGCTACCCGACTCAAGCAACTCATCCTCAAGGCACTAGCATCCTCAAAGGCTCCCATGTAAGGTATTTGGTGAAGGGAAAGGAGCGAGGCGACATCTAGGTCTGAAGGAAGGAGGCGGAAATGATTTACGGTTTTTACAAAACACGATTATAAACCCTCGCTGTAAAGACGCTACTCGATCGAGTAACTAACCTACTCGATCGAGTGGCCCCTACTCGACCGAGTACCCAAGCTACTCGATCGAGTAGCCTCTACTCTATCGAGTACCACTTGTCCTCATATTCTAACAAGACACTAGGCATCCCTGGCACGCATTCCTAAAGACCATCACCCGCCCCCAAAGACCGGTCAACGTCAGTCAACGGGTCCCTAAAAGGACGGGTATTACAAAAATAGTGAAATTCAAATTCACTATTTCTCACAAATTTCAAATGACGAGATGACAGAATTAAAAACCGTTATCTTCCAAACAGCAAATGGGAGAGTTCATCGCCATTTCTACAAACACCGAACAACGGCAATAAAAATCGTTAACTCTCTTCGAAATTCGAAATGACGAATGACGATAATAGAGACCGCCGTCCACAAGAGCCGGGCTCAAACTACAAAAGCCTATCTCTTTCCGGAACCATAAACATCCAATATAAACACCGAAATTCCCCAGCAGGATATCGGAGATCTTCCCATGGAGCCCACTAACTCAACAACCTCTTGAAATAAGCCCGTCCAACGCGGCTATTTCTCACAGTCGATCATTCATCCTTCAACATGGCTGGAAAGCCTCAAAACGCGCCTTCAACATTGCTGGCGAGCCTCAAAACGCACCTTCAACATGGCTAGCGAGCCTCAAAACGCGCCTTCAACATGGATGGCGAGCCTAAAAATGCACCTAGAACATGGCTGACGAGCCTCAAAATGTGCCTTCAACATAGCTGACGAGCCTTAAAACTCGCCTCCAACACGGCTGGCGAGCCTCAAAACGCACCTTCAATGCGGCTGGCGAGCCCCATCATATCCGCAACACGGCTGGCGAACCTTTGCGCGCAAACAAGAAGTAATTCAAGGACATATTCCGAAGATCCCTCAGGTGTGACTCCTTCCTATGGCTGGCGAGCTTTTAATTTGTACGTAGTCTAACGGACTTTAAACGACCTGCACGGACAGTTGATAGACTCTAAACGGTTCCCAACGACAGGTCCTTGACTCGTTTCCCCGATTCGCCTTGGCGTCGTCCTTCCCGACGATAGGTTCTTCGCCCGAATTCTTTCGAGCCGCCTCGGCGTCGCTTCGGTCTCTGGGTTGTAATCTTCGATTAAGTTGGGGGCTATACTTTGACTTTCGCCCTGTCCAAGCCATAGACAAAGTGGGGGCTCTAAAGATACCCAGTATCTGTTGATTTCCCAACAAACAACCGATGATTATCGGACTACAACATGCATAGGAATCGCTACGTTTAATCGGCAATTTGTATAACTATAAGTCAGAAAAATCAAAACGATTTCGAAAATAAAACATTTTCAAAACTATTCAAAAGTACGTGGAGTGCTTTATGCACGACGACGGAATCGCAATGACACTAACTAGAGTCAAAACCGACACTGAACCAAAAACCGACTCAAAATTCAAATCCCGACTCCAACAACGAGTCAAACCGAGTCAAACACAAAAAACAAACATCACAAAGCTTTCATGTTAAGTATACACGGTATACTTGATGGTCAAGTACAAAAATCATGACATCCAAAACCTAGGATAGAACAAATCATGATTTTAAGTGCGTGATAGTGATAAGACAGCTCGAATACCCGCGAAATGGCTCGCGCCTCTTCGAGTAGCCCAGGTGGCCACGTCGCTCAAAATGCACACAACCATACAATCCCCCTATAAATACCCCTCAAATGCCACCATTTGAAGGTACGCGAGTATCCACCCCCTCATTTCTCCCATAAAATTCTAGACTCGACTTCTCAAGTCACAAACTGACACGTATTTTTGACCTACCGATCGAAAATACAAGTCATACACATTGTTTGGTACCATCATCGTTAAATCACTTGACCGACCATTTCGACCAACTACACAATCACTAAACAAAATAAACACTATTTACATTGCTAAAACGGTTTTCAACCGAGTTTTCCGACCTAACAATTAAGTTTTTACACTTCCGTTGATTTCTCGCCAACAACCTAGCATGTAAGTATGACGGTGTAATTAATCCTCTTCTTTCATGTCTTTTTATCTGTTTTTATGACCTTAACATGCTAAAACATGCATAACATGGTCCAAAACACGGATCGAATGAGCCAAAACCGAGTTTTGACCTGAAATAGAACCCCCTAGTCACAATTAAGTGGCTCGCGCCTAAATGGGTTGTCCAGGTCAGAACTCAAATGTGTTTGAGTTCATTCTTTCCATCTTCATTTCATTTTTCAATCGGTTTTTACCGTTTCAAATCATTTCAATGATAAATATTTTTAACCATGAAAGTATTCACCCTTGGTTCCTTATACCATGACGGTTTAATCCGTGTTTCGGTGATGATATTTGGTTAATTACATTTTAAAAGGCATTTTAAAACCTTTTATTTATTTGTTTACATTTTCAAAATAACCATATTAGTCATACATACATAATCATCCTTGGTTCCACATACCATGTCGGTTTAAATCCGAGTACCATGATGAACATTGACTAATTACAAAACAATGAACTTAACATAATTAGTTCATGATAAATTTTTTTCAAAACTATTCATGTCAAGCTTGCAAAAACGAACCCGACATCGAATATCGCCATTACAATGATGATTATTCAAGTCTCGTTCTTCATATTGGCACAAAAGCGGCTACATGACCTTTTCAACAAAGACGGGTTCAAATACCCCTTTACAGACCATTTCATAAATATTTTCAACAACCAAGAGATACCCTTTTGGGTCTTCTGCTGCCTCGCGCCTAAACAGGCCCACTGATTTCAAGTTTTCAAACCTGGACAGGTCCCGTTGCATTGCCCTAAGGCTCGCGCCTCAATAGGCTGCCTAATGCAGGTCCTGTTTCCTTTCCAGCACTTTTCTAGGACGATCCCGACTTTGGTTAATCTGAATACAGGACGGATCAGATTGACAAAGTACGCATTTTACTTTGTATTTGCAAAACGCCTTTCTAAGACAAATGGATCACGTTATGCACCATAAACCTAACTCGGTAAATGGATGTTTAATTTCTGTCTTGCATGCAAATCAACACTAAATCCAACTTGACATTAATTACTTGATATTTGGATAAACAACCGACATAGTAAACTCACATTTTAGACTTAAACTTGTGGATGCGCATTCATGCATTTACCCGTTTTATCAACTTTTGAATTCAACCAACCAAGATCAATCAGTAGAAGCCGCTACCGCGGGAGGGATTGGGTGTCCGATTAAAGGGCTTCCCAATACGTACCTTCACCTCTTACTCAAAAACTTTGGATAGTGGACGACCTTATCCAGGGCGAACGAGAGTCATTTTAGAGATAGGATGCTAAACAGGGACGACTCCTTATCTTTAGTACCTATGTCAAATACCGCTTTTTGCCTTGGTTGACCTAGATATAAATTGGATTTGAACGGTTTCCAAGCATCCCCCAATTGCTTAGTGGCGACTCCGAACATCTCTAACATCATTTTGAGACCCTTGCCGAGACAAAACTGACCGATCTAAAACGATCCGGTCGAAAGCATTTAATACGCCGCCGAGTGTGGCTTTCTGACCGCCGCACGTCCGCAGACCGGATTGGCATCGCGGGTGGCCCATGTCCACAGTATCCAACCATCTGATTGGGAGTACAACCTCTTTTTTGGTGTAGGACACCTGCGTGATCCATATATGGGTGATGCCGGGATTTATTTGGCAATGTCTACCGAGGTGGAAGAGAGATGGGAACATCTTCGGCGACGAAGGCCATGGACCTTGATGAGGTATGGGAGGAGGTGGCACGTAAGGGAGCGGGAGAAGAAGAGGAAAATGAAGAAGATGAGGAGGACAAGGAGGAGCTAGCGGAAGGAGGAAGCAAGACGGTGAAGAGTCGCTCCGGGTGGGCAAAATGGGTGTCAAGCATAGGCAAAAAGAGGAAGCCCTCCGAGTAGTGGCAACCTTAGGAATCAGGAATCTTTGAGACTTTTCTTTACCGTTTAAACTTTGAACAATTTAATTCTCGTGTTGTAAACCTGACCATA
This sequence comes from Silene latifolia, assembly GCF_048544455.1. NCBI lineage: Eukaryota > Viridiplantae > Streptophyta > Magnoliopsida > Caryophyllales > Caryophyllaceae > Silene > Silene latifolia. Next base: position 14,506,844 of record NC_133538.1, on the reverse strand, counting down.
AGGCCTAGCCTAGTAGACCTTGTAAGGTAGGATGGTGTGGTGACCACCATTGGACTCCATTGCATGTATGTTCGACCATAAGAGAACTTGGAGGCCATTAATGTCCGAAATTTAGACCACCCAGTGACACTCGGCCGAGTGTCCTCTTCACTCGACCGAGTGGTGGTCCACTCGACTGAGTGACCCCCTTCACTCGACCGAGTAGGCTGGAAACAGACCCTGGAAACCTCCTGTAAAGACCCTCACTCGACCGAGTGACACCTCCACTCGACCGAGTGACTTTCACTTGATCAAGTAACCCACAGATTCGGCCGAGTACGATGGAATTTGACCATTTTTAGAAATCTTAGACCACCTATGACGTACTAGACCTTGATTTTGGACTATACCGACCTCCTAAGAGTCGAACAACCATAGGAACCCCATACGGTGGACTTTCATGAATTGTTTACATTTGATCTTGTGATTTGTTCGGGCAGTATATGAGAATAGTCAAGTTACAAGTGATTATATGATAACATAGAGTACATGAGAACATGCATGCATTCCGTAATAGTAGTGGATAAGTAAACAATAATGATGAATACATGTCACATGACGAGTATTTAACACTAGTATGAGCAATAGCAGTTTAATATGATATGTGAATGATATGACGAATATAAAGAGTGGTTGGACCTAGTCATGAAGGGTGTCCATATACATATATATATACATATAGTAATCACATACATATCGAAACCTTATCAAATAGACATAGACTTTAACCACGAATGACATATAGATATAGCGAAGCGAGTCGAGAACCTTTGGGGAACACGACAATTGACAATACGAGTAGATTACCGGGAGAGTGTCATGTGAGACTTGTAGTGAACTTCGGGACGAAGTTCTCTTTTAGGGGGAGTGAATGTAAGAACTCGGAAAATTTAGGAAAGAAAGAACACGATACGTGAGAAAGTAATGAGAATTGAAAAATAAACTTTGAATAAGTAGGATATACATGTGTAGCAACAAGAGTGATAATGGCAAGAGAATACACGAGAGTGAGTGGCGAACTTGGGGACGAAGTTCATTTTTAAGGAGGGAAGATTATAATACTAGGATAATTTGGGACCCACATTTTTTAAGGAGGGAAGATTATAATACTACGAAGTTCATTTTTAAGTTCATTTTTTAAGGAGGGAACCCACGTATACTCGGAAGTAAAGGATGTCCCCTCCCACGAGGCCAAGTAAGACCTAAACTAGACTTAGTAGACTCCCAGTGGACCGCGTAGAACCTCTAAGGACCAAGTGAGTGGCACTCGGTCAAGTAAAGAGTATACTCGACCGAGTGGGTGTCACTCGGTCTAGTGAACCGGTCACTCGGTCGAGTGGCACTATGTTGTACTCGAGAAATGATATTTCAGGATTTCATCTTATCCAAACCCTTATCCCCTTCATTCTTCTTCTTCTTCCTTCTTACTCTAAAACACTCTCCCCTCTCTCTAAATGATCCCTAAACCTTCCCCTTGGCCTTCAAGCTTGGATTAATGATGGAACACCTCTCCTAATCCCCGATCTACCTTTGTAAGTCGAAATCTCACCTTTTCCTCTTTGTCTTATGTTAATCTCGAATTAGGGTTTACTAAGAGAGATTAATTAGTATTTAACTTATGTAACATGAGTAATTAGTGACTAATAATAAAGCGTTTCATGTGATAATAGTATAGAATGCATTGTGATAGTATTGTGTAATTATTTAGGGTGAGACGGTTTTATGAGACGGATTCGGAATCAAGTAGCTTGTGAAGAATGCGAAAAGGTAGGTTATCCTACTCGGTTTCAATATATTTCGTATGCATGTTTGAGTGTCGTTCCTCATTATTGCATTTGTGAGTCGGTTGGTATGTCATGTGGGTAGTCGAAGGGTTGTTATTCATAACATGTGGGATTGAATTCATGAAAGGCTCATATGTTTAATGTTGTTCTTCCATTTGTCATGTATGGTGGTGAATGTGTTGTGTTGGGAGTCTTTGGTGGTGGTACTTGATTGTTGAGGAGACGTAAGACGGTTGGGAAACCGTCTTGCGATCGGGTTTCCCTTGGAGCTTCCCACTTCAAGAGGGATGTGCACATTAATGGCTTGAGTCACGGAGGGACTCGTATGGTTGAGGCACGACGACTGGCAGGGGATCCGGTTGGCTTCCGGACCCGGTACGTCTGGGCGTGTCCCGGTACCTTTGAGTGAGGTGTGGTGTAGTGGGCGTGTCCCTGGCACCGGTGGTTATGGGTACGTCTGGGCGTGTCCCGGTTCCGGTATGATGATTGCATAATTGAGTCTCATTCGCATAATCATTATGTTGCATCTCTACTTATCAAGTCGTGTCTTATGTTTGTGTATTTAAACTGACGTTTGTTGTGTCCGTGTAAATGTCACCTATTTCCGGGGTGGCATGTGTCGATCCATATGATATTTATAGGTTAGCTTTGGTAGCATGCGGGAGAAGGGACGAGCCATGATGACATTCGAGTCGAGCTTAGTTGATTAGATTAGTATAATAGTCATGAGTTGTATTCCTTTATTATTTATTTAGGTTTATGTAATCCACTAAATACTTCATTTATGTTAATTGTTTCTTAATTGCGACTCCGATTCCACCGCCTCGGGAAACCGAGATGGTAATATCTCCCAATTACCTTGGTCGGGTAAGAAGGGAGTGTTACACGAGCAATGTTCTTTTTCAATCCTCCATAAAATCTCGCGATCTTTTGTGCCTCCAATTCATCCAACTCACTCATCAAAGCGAGTTTTTCAAATTCAGCAATATAATGGCTACAGACAAACTATCTTGGCTCAATTCAGCAATTTTCCTATAAAGATCGATTTTATGGCTTCTTGGAACATACCTCTGTCTGAGTTTTCGTTTTAGGGCATCCCAAGATTTCAGTTTCTCCTTGCCTTCCCTTGCTCGTTTGGCCTTAAGATTCTCGAACCACAGCGAACATTCTTCACCTCCGGATCTGTGTTACCATTGAATTCTGGTAACACTGTCACTTTGAACTAGTCCATAGGCCTTGCGTTCTCAAAACGCGTAGCATTACCAAAATTACGATTCCCTATATCTGGATTTGCACGCAACAACTCACGCAACTGTTGCAAGAGGCTGGCGTTGTCTCACATCGTCTTTAATCTGTGTGAGATCCCTGAAAAAATCTCTTTTTTTGAAATAAATAAATAATATGGAGTCGCCAGTAGGTTTTATAAAAAACATACAAAAATAAGGTTAACGGAAAAGACCCATTTTGATTCCTGGGATGGTGACTGATCCGTCACTCCGGTCGGAACCAAAGATTGCGGATTCGGGGGTAAAGGAATGGTCAGAGAAGGTGTTAGGCACCCGGACCGCCCATCAAACTGACGGCCTCTACTATTTATTTGCAATATTATATATTTGATGAAAATTGACGATAAAAAAGGTTAATTATACAATTTTATACAAGACGATATAAATACAGAGACAAGTTAAATAGGTTAGTTTATAAACAATTATACAGATTATACGATAAAAATAGAGAAAATAAATAAAAGAGCAAAATAAAGAGTAAAGAAAACTTATTTAATTTTGGTACCCTCAGACCTATCTGGATGTTGGCTATTAATGAATTTCGACTTTGTCGTAAATTAACGGCTCTTATGCGCTTGTTTGAAACTGGGACAATTTATTTGTAAGGTTTGGTTTGAAACTGGAATAATATATTTGAGACGGTAATCTGAAATCTGAATGAGTATGGATCTGTGTTGATTTTGTGTATCTCGTGGTCTCTCGGCCTTATGTGTGTTTCTCGTATGCATGGGAATACTTGCGTGGGTCTCGTGTGTTCTGTGCTCGTCCCCCCTTTGAGTCTCATTACTTGAGTATTTATACAATTCAAGAGTGGGGTTAGAGGACCACTAAAATTCTTAGCAAATTGGAATTTGAGATGGAGTATATGAGTTGGTCCGTATATGCCACCATATAACGTATGTTTGGATGCATCCGTCATTAATACCGCCTTAATGATTATCTAGTCCTCATAATTATCTTTTATCCTTTTGCTTGTCCTTTATCTATCCAACCAACCATGTAGAATTTGGGTCAAATAATGTTTCTTGGTACGTAATTGCATGCATGAGAATAAGCTCTTATTGTATCAAGGAGTACGTACATAAGGTGGGTTGCCTTAATATACTTGGTCCAATTAATAAAAATGTGTAATTAATTGTATGACTTGGATACGAATGAAATGGAATTTTAAGAATAGAACAAAGGTCTACGAATGATTTTAGGCTATTTTAAGTGGTTTTTCGGGAAATAAGCGTAACGAGCCGTTAATTATAACATTGTCAATTTTCATTTAGTCATTAATTTTTAGCCTCATCATCGGGTACCCTTAAGGCTAGTAGACAACTTTGAGGTGTCTACAGAAACCCCCACTTTGACCGAGTCTACGTAAGACGAAGGTCAAAGTAATCCTATCGGAACATATAAAAGATAAGAAAACGTACCTCGGCCTCTTATATTATCTGCCTGGAGTAGCTGGAAACTGGGACTGGCTTAGCAAAACTTTGTTTCACTAATCTAGAATGAAGTTGGTAAAACTTTGTTTCACCATCTGAAAACTGGCATGGCAAAACTTTGTTTCGCCAGTCTGGAATCTGGTAAAGCAAAACTTTGTTTTGCGAGTCTAGAATCAGGAATAGCCAAACTTTGTTTAGCTGGTCTGGAATCTAGTATTGCTAAACTTTGTTTAGCTGGTCTGGAAACTGGTTAAACTAAACTTTGTTTCACTTAAGAGTGAACCTGCAAAATCTGATTTCACAAGCTCGAATGCGTGACAGGGCCCGCCGACCGAGGAATTCAAAATTTTATTTTGAAACGGGATTAGAATGTAAAATTTGATTTTAGAAACTAGGATTTCCAAAATTTTATTTCGCAAAAAGGCAAGTTTAGAAAATTTTATTTTAAGAACTCAGATGCATGTCATGGCCTGCCGACCAATTGATTTCAAAATTGCAAAATTTTATTTCATAAAAGAGCAATTGCAGAAAATTTTATTTTAAGAACTCAGATGCATGTCAAGGCCTGCCGACCAAGGGATTTGAAAATTACAAAATTTTATTTCGCAAAAAGGCAAGTTCGGAAAATTTTATTTTAAGAACTCAAATGCATGTCACGGCCTGTCGACCAATTGATTTGAAAATTTTATTTCGAAAAGAAGCTATATTTGAAATCGCAAAATTTTATTTCACAAAATTGGCTGGACAATTGCAAAATTTTATTTCGCAAATAGCTAAGATTGAATTAATTTTTTTCACATTTATTGATATTGAAATGTGTAAAATTTTATTTTATGAGAAAGCCCCCACTTTGGATGAATCTTGAAGATGAATGACAAAGTAGTCAACTGAGGGTGGTTAGTGACAAATATATAACACCTAAAATGCAAATGCATGTCCTGGATATGATGCATGTATGAATGCGAAAATGGAGTTTTTTTTTTTGAAAACATTTGAATTGAGATTCTATTTTGAAAAGACTTTCAAAGAAAAAAAAAGGGAGTCTGACCCAAATGTTATCCAAGTAGAAAGACTGGACACTAATTGGACATTTTTTTTCTCTGGAAGTAGCTCACAATTTCTCTGGTGTGGAGAATGTGTATCATTTTTACTTGACTTGTGAATTTGAGTTATTCTTTGACAAGTTCTGCCCTCTTTCTAGTAACAAGCTCTACCAATTACGCAAAACTAATAACATAGAAACAAAATACTTTTTGTGACCGTATAAACTTAGTGTACATCCCCTGAAGTCTTAGATGTTGAACGAGGGTGATAAATGGAATGGAGTAGAAGGTTCTATGGTGTTAGAAGACACTGGAGACCTGTGCGCCTCTCTCACTCACCTAAATGAATGAAAGGATCGTCTCAAGAGGAATGAAGACAAAGTAACTGTGGATTGACTCATCTGAGAGATGAAAAAGTGACTACTCTGCAATTTTTAATTGCATCTTTGACTAGAGTATTTTTTTGTTTTTTTTTTACTGGAATTTTTTTTTGTCTTGTGAATTTTTTAGATTTTTGACACTGGATTAAATTGCAACTTTGATTGGATTTTTTTTATCTTCTGGATTTTTGAGACTTTTGACATTGGATTTGATTGCAAATTTGACTAGAATTTTTGTTTACTTGTGAATTTTGAGTCTTTTGACACTGGAGTTGTATCTATTTGAGATTATAATTTCTCTTTGAATATTTGAGAGTCTTGAAACTGGATTTGAATATGTTTAAACTTGTATCGGTACTTAGACTCACATCTTAAGTTCATTCTCAGGGACTAGTGGTCACCTATCTTGTTTTAAGAGCATGAAATGTTCCCATGTTTTATTTGATATGTTTTGGCACGATGTACTAAGAATCTGGTTTGAATATTTGTTAGCTAGTTTTCTAGCACCAATGGGAATGGATGACATTATTTGGCCAAGTGGCCGATCATATGAGATTGTGCTTATTTAAATTGGTAGTCACATAAATATAGAGAAATTGACGAATTTGGTAGATAGACAGTTGTGCTCATTTGGTAGTCATATGGAAAATTAACGAATCTGGTAGAAAGATGTAGTCTCCAAACTTAGAGGTCACCTAGAGACACTGCGATCAAGGAAATATCACACCACAAAAGATGGAAAAGGTGCTCAAATGCATGCCCTCGTTCCGGCTGATTCTAAGAAGTCGATTGATATACACCATAGAGATACGACCTAAAGTATTTCAAGTCTATTCTACTAGTTAAGGGTAAAAAAGTAGAACAAGTGACTAATAAAAATGACATATGCTCTTTTTTTCATTTATGTAACTCAAAGAGAACTAGGATGGTCGTATTTACAAAAAATGATCAAATTTAAGTATTACTAGGTAGTATCCCGCGCTTCAAATAAAAAATTATCTCTTAGTAGTTTTCTTTAAGTTATATTTTTAAAAAATACAATGATTCTTTCAAATATATTTTTCTTAGGATTTAATAGTCTAAATTTTATAACTTTCTCAAAATATCTTTTTACGTAAACATAAAATATTATGAGACACTCACTTTAATCATCTCTAAAAATCAAAATATTTAAATAAATATAATGAAAATTATACTCAATTTAAAGCATTTTTCGTAATGAATGTAATTATTTACATTTAAGAATTTTTATCAAAATATATTTTTAATAAATTTAGAATCAAATCACCGTAATTATTTAATGTAATTTTATAATAAAATTTATTAAACTATAATTAATATTTTGCTGAGATTTATACAACATTTATTATGTTTATATTTAATGTTCAGCTATAATTAATATTTGTATTTAAAGCTGGGTTGACACATGTCGCATCCACATCGCTTCAACCTGATTTTTATATATATATATATATATATATATATATATATATATATATATATATATATATATATATATATATATATATAGAGAGAGAGAGAGAGAGAGAAGAGATCAAGTGAGTCCACCTCCAACCTTTGAGTCCCTAAGTCCTCTTGAGGGCCATTGAAAAGATGAGATGAGAGGTTGAGATTGAAGGGAAAAAGTAGGGGATTAAGGCTAAAATAAGGGGATTGATACTAATTAATCCCTTTCCCTCTCTACCATCACTAATCAAACCCTAATTGCACTATAAAACCCTTCTTTTTCCACCCACTTCTCTCTCATCTCACAATTATCCTCCCCATCATCTCTCTAAAAACCAAAAAAACTGAAATCCTCTCAAAATCCAACAAAATTCAAAAACCAAATAATTTAAAAAAATATTCTCCCTCTTCCTCACCAACCCGACTCCACCATCCACCTCCACCGCCACCCACCCACGCCCACCAATCCACCGTCCAACTCCACCGACAACAACCACCCTTTTTCTGCCACCTCACTTCCTCGCAACAAACACCACGCCGACAACCAAATCGTCCCTTCTCCACGACGACAACCACATCCTCCTCACTTCCTCCTCCTCTGAAAACCTCCCCTGACACACCACCATGGCCGAAACTCCCAAACACCTCCTCTCCCATTCTCCAACACCAGAACCACCCGACACCTTTTCCCGCACCTCCTCTCCCCTTCTCCAACACCACAACCACCCGACACCACCACCTCCCTCTCCTTCTATTCTGTCCAGATCTGGCCCCACGACCTCCACCCGACCACCACCTACACACACCCCGCTGCCTCACAACACCTACCATCGACACCCACCTCCCTTCACACAAAGGCGCACACACCACCCAACCACCCCCACGACGCACCTCTGACCACCGCACTCCCGGCACCAACTCACGCAAACAACTACCACTCCCTCCTCTCCACCATCCCACCTTTACCGCACCACCACCGCCAACAACACCATTACAAAAAAAAAAAACGAGATCTGAGATGTTGTTTGTGTACTATTGTGTGTCGGTGTATGTCGATGTATGGGGTTGATGTCGATGTAACGTGATGTGTGTCGGTGTTGTTGAAGTTTTGTTTTGTTTTTATTTTCCTATTTCATTTTTTGGGGTTTGGTGTGGTGTGTTGTTTGTCGCTGTTTTGTTGTTTTTTTTTTTTTTTTTTTTTTTTTTTTTTGATTTCCTTTATATTAGATATCGTCTTTTTATATATTTAAAATATCGTATTTAAAATATAGTTTTGTTATTATATTTTATTTGTTTGGATCTGGTTTTTATATATATTTCTTAAGATTTACACTCGTATTTAATGAGAGAGATAGGGTTTTTATGTTGGCAGTCGGTTTTTTCAGATTTAGTTTTAGTATTTACACTTTTAGATCTGATAAATACATAGTAGATTTTTTTACATTTACACTGGTTTTTCTTCACATTTACACTTATATTTCTTTACATTTACACTCGTATTTCTTTACATTTACACTCATAATTTTTACATTTACACTTGTATTTCCTCACATTTATACTCGTTTTTATTTAAATTTACACTTGTATCTCCTCACATTTACACTCGTATTTCTCTTATATTTACACTTGTATCTCCTCACATTTACACTCGTATTTCTTTAAATTTACACTCATATTTAACATTTACACTCGTATTTCTTAACATTTACACTCGTATTTCTTTACATTTACACTCTTAAAATTATATAAATTTGCACTCATATTTTTTGTGGATATGAGTTGGTGGGGAAGGACGATGATGGTGGCATTTTTTGGTAGTCGGACTAAAGTTTTACTCGTAAAGGACAAAGTTGATGGTGGCGTTTTTTGGTAGTCGGACTAAAGTTTTACTCGTAAAGGACAAAGTTACACTTATAAAGGACCAAATTCACACTCAAAGGACAAAATTTACACTCTAAAACCTTCAAATTTACACTTAAAATACTACATTTTCACTCATAAAACACCACATTTACACTCGTAAAACATCACATTTACACTTGTAAAATGTTAAAATTATGTAAATTCAAAATTTCCGTCACAAAAAATCAAATTTACACTCAAAAAATGTTACATTTACACTCGTAAAACTTCACATTTACACTTGTAAAATGTTAAAATTATATAAATTTAAAATTTCCGTCACAAAAAAATCAAATTTACACTCTTAAAATGTTACATTTACACTCGTAAAACTTCACATTTACACTTGTAAAATGTTAAAATTATATAAATTCAAAATTTCCGTCACAAAAAAATCAAATTTACACTCTTAAAATGTTACATTTACACTCGTAAAACTTCACATTTACACTTGTAAAATGTTAAAATTATATAAATTCAAAATTTCCGTCACAAAAATCAAATTTACACTCTAAAAATGTTACATTTACACTCGTAAAACTTCACATTTACACTTGTAAACTGTTAAAATTATATAAATTCAAAATTTCCGTCACAAAAAATAAATTTTACACTCTTAAAATGTTACATTTACACTCGTAAAACCTCACATTTACACTTGTAAAATGTTAAAATTATATAAATTCAAAATTTCCGTCACAAAAAATCAAATTTACACTTTTAAAATGTTACATTTACACTCGTAAAACCTCACATTCACACTTGTAAAATGTTAAAATTATATTTCCGTCACATTTACACTTGTAAAACTCATACAACATTACATTTACACTTCTGAAATCTAAAACTCAAAACTGATTAATTAGGGGCTAGAGAGAGAAAGAAAAATTAATTAGTGTGTAGAAATTTGATTAGTGGTAATTTTTTTTTGGTAATTTTCAATCTCAACCATCCATCTCAATCCAACCATCCACATTTTTTTCCTTTTCTTTTTAATGGCCTTTAATCAAATTCATCTCAACCTTCCATTTAGTCCATCCAATGGCCCTTAGAGGGACTTAAGGACTTAAATGAGGTAAGGGACTCATTAGATCTTACCTCTATATATATATATATATATATATATATATATATATATATATATAAAAGATGGTACACCACTAAACCTAAGACGCAAGAGGTATAAACATTGGTTTTGACTTTTAAAGTTAAATTGATTCCCCTTTCGGTCAATTTCAAGAGCTAAATCTAAACGCTAGTTTCATAAATGTCACTTGATCCTCAATTTTTAGCATATTTGGAGACAGCATGTACGTGATTTTTTTTTTGCCAAAGTGTGGAGATCATATACATAGGATATAACACCGCCTGAGGTAGTAAATATAAAAGACAAACATATACAAAGGTAATTTAAATAAATAAGTTTAAATGAATAATAATGCGACAATGGTTTTATTACAATTCTCAACTTAAATAAACTTAAGTAAATAACTTTAATACAAAACAGCGGAATTAAAGCTAGTGAATAGACAATATGTAAATGTGACAATCTAGACTTCAAAGACAGTGTGATCTCGCGCCAATCCTATCCCAAGCATCCAAGATAGCTTCTCAAATCTAACCTACTATATAATCTGCTCCCCAATTAACCGGAAATATTAATTGGTTCATTACAGGACGCCATCAATTAAAGCAGGCATCATTATATTTTTTGATAAGACACATAAAACACCGCCAACCAATGGTTGAGTAGGGATAGATAGAACAGTAAGAAAAACATTCAATAAATTTAAACCGTCTAGAAGCATTAAAATCACAGGCCGTTAATTAATGACATTACCTCACGGACTGATTAACGGCAATCACGAACCAACTTAATGGCAATCACAGACCAACTTAATGGCAATCAGGGACCAACTTAATAGCACACACGGACCAACTTAATGGCATACACGGACCAACTTAATGGCACACACGGACCAATTTAATGGCATACACGGACCAACTTAATGGTAATCACAGACCAACTTAATGGCAATCACTTATATTATTCACGGAGCTCAAAGGCCAATACTGCTTATCTCTTTCCTACATCAATAACGATAGCGATACTAACCACGATAATAGTATACATTAATAACCATGCGAATACCCAACTTCCAATAACACAATTATCAATTAAACACAAGATTGAGCAGGGGATCCCTACCCGAGACAGATGCAAATTCACTCAGCGAGGCACAAATAATGACGATCCTCTACAAACCACAAATTTACAATATAAAACGTATTAATTAATAACTAAATGAACTAGTTATTTCATCATTAATCCAAATGTAATTACAAGTTAGTCTCTCATTTTAGTTATTGAGAGTATCAACTTCACCCTTAACAAATTACATGGACATCATATGTATAAATAACCAAACATGGTACTCCTGACATTCACCCACGCAAAACTCAACAATACCCAAGCACAATCCAAGTCCAGCCATGACAAACACCACCATACCCTACAATATAACCCGACTAATTATACTATCTAACCACCGCAAAAACATCCTACGGCCAGCACCACACACTCGGCATCACATCCCAACCGTGTTCCAAAAATAGGACAACAACGCCGACTCCGTAACCGCTTCAAGCAATTATTTTAAGACCAACAACATCCTCCATTATGTCAAACTAGAACACCGTTAAGGATACCACTCATTAATCCAAAACCCGATATAAAGTGCAGTATCTTAACAGATGAAAACTCAATTCCATGATTTATAATCATATTAATACGTCCTAAAGATTTCAGTACAAAGGAACCCATAACGAGAGCACACTACACCGTTAAACTAATACTGTAACCGACCCGAAGCAAAGTACTCCCTACAGCTACTGTCCTGCCGCCTGTTTGACGCTAAAACAGCCCAATAATACGCACTCCTAGACACCCTTTGCGTCCCTAAATCGTCCTACCACGATAGACGATGACATCCGAATTTTATTCCGATTTTACCGAGTTGTTTATAGTTAGCGTATAGACGATAAGGAAAAAAAAAATACATAATAGAGAGAATACCTTAATTAAATCATGTAAGGGTGTAGTAGAACAAAGATGATGAAGGTGCGTAAGCGTGACGACTGACGGCGTGCAAGCTACTACTTCCTCTCGGCCTGTTAATCGCTCTCCTCTTCTCTGTCTATTTTTTTGTTTTTGGGATTAATTATGAAATACGGGAAGGGTAGGGCAATTAGTATGGGCTTTGATTTCTTCTTCTTATATTATATTAAAATAATATTATGTAGTTTGTATAATATAATTATATGAGTTTATTTCTTTTCATTATAATATTATACTAGATTTTGTGCCCGTGCGTTGCACGGTTTTCAAATTTGTTTTTCCTCTAATTTTATCGACCATTTTATATCGTTTTAAATGATACCTAAAAGTTGTGTATCAATTACTCAAAGAAGGTACTTTTTATTGTTTTCCCTAATTTTCGGTGTTTAAAACTCTCATTGTTAGTCCTAACTTTAATTATATTTTTAATCAAATTTTTAATGTAGTATTTGATTTGTGGTAGACTGGGGAACATATTTTTTTTTGTGTATATTCCATAAGAGAAGATATTTTTCCATATATTTGTGTACATAGGGATAATAATATTTTTTTAAAAGATTTTTTAGAAGCTATTTTATTTTATTTGTGTATATTCCATAAGAGAAGGTATTTTTTAATGTAGTATTTGATAAAATAATAGTATTGTGTAGATAAGAATAAGTCTTTTTAATAAGAATTTTTAAATAGTATTTGTTTTGTTGTAGAATGTGGAAAAGGAAAGTTGAGATAAAATATTTTCAACGTGATATTTTTGAAAAAGCAAGTTGTTAATTTTCAAAAGTTGGTATTTTTTTAATATTAATATAAGTATTTTTTTAATGTAGTATTTGATAAGATAATAGTATTGTGTAGATAGGAATAAGACTTTTTAATAAGAATGTTTAAATAGTATTTGTTTTGTGGTAGAATGTGGAAAAGGAAAGTTGAGAGAAAATATTTTCAACGTGATAATTTTGAGAAAGCAAGTTGTTAATTTTTAAAAGTTGGTATTTTTTTAATTTTAATATAATTATTATTTTGGTTCGAGTGTTTAAGAAAGCATGTAGTCTCTAGAATTGCCTGAAAAAAGCCTAATGCCCGGGCCAATTTGTAATATCTTATGGTTTTAATAATACTCTAAGGCCCCATTCTTTTGCACTAATCTTTTGCACTTTATTTTGCTGAACTTAACATATAGAACTTATAAAATTGATAGGAGTTTTGTAAGACTTTATTGCCGAGTAGTTTTCATTTATGATAATCTAAAATCTAAAAATCTAAAAACCTTCTAAATGTAAGAACATTGGAAAATAGTGAACAGTAGAGCAGTGTAAAATGTGCTGCTCACGTGAGTAACAACTTCTTCCTCTCTCCTCCTGTAAGCCACTCATTCTTTTCTTTGGTCTGTTGGCTTGTCTGTTGTACTTGCTCTTCCTTTCTCTGTTTGCTTTTTCATTTTTTCTTCTTCCTTATATTTCCTCGCTTCTTCCCTCAATCTCTCCCATTATCCCTCTTTTCTTCCTTAATCTCTCCTCATCACCTATTTTTTTTCTACTTTCTACCATTAATCATTTTATCTGGGCTAATTAGATATTCTACAGACTTCGAATTCAACGGAAAAAAGAGGTAAAACAAGTTCAGATTTCCGAGTTTTGTTTATAACCCTAATTATTCGAATTCGTGTTAATTTATTTGCGTTTTTTCCTTGATGATTGATTCATATTTATTTGCGTTTTTTCCTTGATGATTGATTCATGTATTATTGCTGATCGTGCCAAACTTTCGGCCATAGTTCCCTCTTTCTCTGAAATCCCTCCCCATCATCATTATACTTTTCATATTCATCACTCCCTCTACCTTACTCATTTCCTCTTTTGTTTAAGTTTATTGGTGGAGATGGTACCGCATTCCAGGCGAGGGGAGATGGTACTGCATTCCAGGCGAGGGGAAGACTTATGTAAGGTGCTGGTACTTTATTTCATTATTCTCTCACATATTCGTCTTTTCTTTGGTTGAAGTCGCATAATATATTTTGCCATTTTCTATTGTGTTAGTCCCGGGCTCCCGGCCCGCCTATTCCCGACGCAAATGGTGCCTCCGACTCTTCTAATTCCAATTCAACCTATGTCGGATTGTCACAGTAGAGCAGTGATTCTCGTGTGCATCACGTGAGGAACAACTCTTTCTACTTTACACTTTTCAGTTGTTTATTCGGTCTTTGCTCTATAGCCTGCTATTACACATTTCATCACCATCAAAAACATTTTCTTTCTCCTTCCTGCTCGCTTCACCCTTTAATCGCTCTCCATGGCCTATTTTTTCACTCACTTCTATAATTGATCATTTAATCTGGGCACGAACTTAAAAGAGGTTGTTGATCTGGAATTTTGGGTGTATCTGGTTACAACTCGCTAGAGCACATGTATAGATTTCATTTGATGATTTCCTCTTTTTTCATTTACTGATTTTGATTGCTGAATTAGGGTTTTAATACGTTTTTCATAAGTGTAAATTGTTCATGTATTGCGTTTTTTAGAGCTGATTGATCTAATTTGATATTTCCAATTTTTTTATATACTGATTCGATTGTTTAATTAGGGTTTTAAGACGTTTTTCGTTTGTGTTAATTGTTCATTTTAGAGCTGATTTATTGATTGCTCGATCTAGATGTTCTCCTTCTTCTCTGGGTCGTCTCAATTTCATTTGTTCTATGTCTCATCTATGAAGCTGGGTTTCTAAAGTTCTGGTTAATTCATTTGATCTATGTATCATCTATGAAGTTGGGTTTCTAAAGTTCTGGTTAATTCATTTGATCTATGTATAATCTATGAATTATTTGTTTATAGACCCTCCTTTGTTATTGTTCGTTGACTTTAATTTATTTGATGCGTCACCAACAAAGGGTAGATAATTTCAAGAGCAAAAACATGTTTTTACGTACTGACGTTTATGCTAAGGTTTTTTGTCATCTCGTGGGCTGAATGACCCACGGATTTTTAGCATTCGCTTTGTATGGATAGTGTCACAAGAGAGTATCCATCTTCAGTTTATTCGTTGTTGAGGCGGTTTCAATTGACAGATCATTTCTAACTTTATTGTGCAAGGCTTTTTTTAGACCTTTCTTGTAGGAGATGTGAAGTAGAATTGTTTGGTAATGGTTGAGGTATTGAAATCATTTAGCTCTCATATTGGTCCTTATTTCTTTGTGTATGGATGGGATAGTTTGGGTATGCTTTGCTCTTATGGTCTTTAATCTATGCTTTAATGATCTCAACTTAATTATTTAGGGGAATATTAGCCTAATTGTTTTGGGATATTAGTTATCTAATGAGATCGACTTAATTGTTTGGGGGAATTTCTCATACGCACACACCTTGACTGCCATTATTTTAAGCTTGGGACTAATTGTTGTCTAAGGTATTACCCGCCGGAGTATACTATTAGATGTTAACTCGCCGGAGTTTACAGTTCCTAATAACACGACCTCTGCCATGTGTAATTGCTAATTAGCTGAAAATGCAATATGCAGGGTGCAGTTAGCATCCATGTGCAAGGCATCCTACTTAAGCTGGCCAATAATTGATGTGGAATTAGTGGGAATATGCGGTGGAGTATGTGAGAACTCAGGTAATTAACATTGATATTTAAAGCATAAAATAAAGTTAACTCGAGTATGTGAGAACTCGAATAACTATTGTCTAATATATTACTTATCGGGCTTAATAGCAGACCTATGGTAAATTAAATTTAAGAACTTCCACTTCTGCGTATTTGCCTCTATCTTTGTTGAAATTTAAGATTCTATTTATTTATGTATATGCCTTTAGCAGAAGCATCTCATAGGCAATGCCACTTTGAGTCTCTTTACTGAGCATTGTTTTTACTATACTTACAGGTGTAGATCCTTCTTTTGGACATCTATGGATAGCAAGATCATCTTATGCATCACTGTATCTTTAGAAAAACCGCAGGTATGCTTCTTTGCTTCTTTTCAGCTTAATATAATCAGGTTTTAACAGTTATAGCGGTTCACTTTAGTTCATGACTTCCCTGTGCACCGTGCTTTCTATTCAGTGCACACTTAGCATCTTCTATTAATAACTTTCAAGTTACGCCTGGTGGAGTGGACATGGCTGGACTTTCGGCAGTAACTGAGCTAGCTGGTCCATTATTAGGCTAAACATGCTTAGAATTTTATTTTTCTTATTAATTTAGTACCATGTTCCTATAACAACCTTAACACACTACTCACGTGTCCTGTTATTATGTGTCTTCAGAAGGTTACAATGTTGTGGGTATGTGGCCACTTGTACAGTGGGATCTGTGGAAAGGCAACAAAAGGGACACTTTTCTGTGCTATTATAGTATTAGGATGTTTAGATGGTAACTTACAATCGCCGGCGTGATCTTCAAAAGGCTGTTGGAATGTGGTCAGGCAAAGGGTGAATGTGAGAAGCTGTAAGAATCTGGCGATTCAGAGGAGCACTCACGTAAAATTTAGGAAGTGACAGATGTCTTACTAAGCAGAAAAGAGGCTGCTTTTAAACATGAGGTAAGCCTTTCTTAAGCCTTTTCTCAACAGGTATTATACTATCATCAAGTCACTTTACGTCTTCCCATTAATTATACCTTGTGATTAATGTAATTAAATAATTTTAATTATAGATGTGGAGTTGTGATAGAAATGTGCTTACCTCATGTTTAATCCATATTCCATACAATGTAATCACAAGGCAATTGGATTACGTAATTAGTGCCTTCTCTGAGTGCATTGTGTAAAGATAGCTACTTCAGGCATAGGATAAATTAACTGCACGTCCACATAGATGTTATACGCACTCGGCACTTCATACATAAGATATTTAACTAAACACACAATTATGCACTACGCTTCCGCTTCACCAAGTAGCTGTGATTTTGATTAGTTTTGCTTAGCCTAACTTGTGGGTGTTAGTTTTTTAGATGGTAGTTGATGACATGTCTCTTTTATTTTTATGATCATAGTGTGTTTGGACTGCATAACAATGCTAACTTATCACATGTTTCTTTTTGAATTTGTTTTCTCAAGTCATTTAAGCAATAATACAGAGTATATTTCGTAGTGTCCCAGGTTTTGCTGTGTAGTATGGTCACTTATCCCATAATCCTCGATATGAGGGGAATAGTGTGTTCTGGTTTTCACTCCAAATCTTTACCTTGTTGGAGGGTAACATTTTGCCCTATAAGACGGAAATTGAGGGATCCATTTTCCCGTACGTCCAAATCTCTCCCCTCCATTTCCTTCCAAACTCCCATATCCAAAGAAGGCCTTAATGATAGATAGTTCATAGTTGGTCTTGTTTTGCTAATGTTTTGAATGATTCGCTGGTGTATCTAATATCGATTTATCCCTGAACAACTATCTCTGTGTTGATCATTGTAATTCTGTTATATCTTTGTTACAAAACAAAAAAACGTTTACAAATGTGTAAAAAAAAAAAGAGTGAGCCTAGAAGGGATATATGATGATATACCTTTAGTCATGGACGCTAAATTTTAAAATAAATATCGAAATTTGGGGAGGCTTGTCTACAAGTTCCGTTAACAGATTCTGATGGTCCGGGTGTTTGCTCTCATGTTTGGGAGGTAGTTTCAATAATGTCAATCTCCTAAAATTTTGTGATGTGTAATTAATTATCTTGATATTGTGCTCAATAAAATTGAAAATGCAGCTTCTATTAGGGTATCTGCCGAGTAATACAACAATGTGGCGGCAGAATCATCTAGCAATGTTGCAGTACAAGCATTTCAAGGATGACCTCTTGATCACGCCAGTATTTATCCGTTTCTTCCCTTACGTACCTACGAAGAGGTTGCAATTAGAGACTTGATTAGAAGAAAAATGTATTACTGGGTTGCTTTTCAACATTTTATCGATATTTGCTTCTCATGTTTCGGTGAATGATTCAAGGACATGCTCACTTCAGTTTTATAATTTGCTTATCTCTAATCTCTAATCTCTAATCTCTAACTCCTAAAATGTAAGAACTTGAGAAAGAGCTTTGAACTGTGCTCCACTTTTTACACTCATTCCTTGCACAAGTGCACTTGCCTCTAAAACTTTCCTCATCTAATATCCACCCATTTCCCTTAGTTTCCTTTCTAACATTCACTTTGTCACATCATTTTCCCTTACTCAACTACTCATTCCTACTCTCTCGCCCTCATTTCAATTACATCCTAATGCACAATGACAAGATTGAGCGAGTGGAACTCAATTCTCCAAACCCATTTAGCATCGGAAACTGCACCAAACACACACCCATATTGCGTAGAAAATCAGCCCTCGGCACAACAAAAATTAAACCACAATGCCAAGCTTGGAATTACGCATGTTTAAGAGAAACTGAGTAGTTATCAAGCAATGAGCAACAATGATCTCCCGTCTCTGGTGGTTACGCAAGTTTCTGATCTTCTGTTTGTTCCTTCTTTACAGGCTGAAGGAAACCACAATGCACCACTGAGCAGTTAGCCTGGGATCGCCTTGGAGTTTTGTTCGTTGATCGCTCATTCTGTAGTGACCATGTGTAAAGGTAGCAGGCTAGGTCCCTAATGTACGCAAATCCCCTAATGTAACATAAAGGCTCCCCTAATGTAACATAAAGGCAGCACTACTTTCTTTATTTTGTTTGAGTTCATGATTTTTTCTTCTTTCATATAACTAATCACATGTTATTTCTGTTAATGATCTTTCTTCAGAATTTGAAAAAAAAAATCGGGGTTCTTTCTCTGACAAAAGATACTGAAATGCGATGTAAAACAAGAGCAAACCACATTTGTTTCGTTTTAGTTGTTAAGGCCACCGTAGTTTCTCAAGTGTGATAATTTTCCTTTTTGTTTAAGGCTCATTAGCATTTTGCAGGTTTACTTAGGAAAATAGTTGTGCAGTACTATTTACCCGAACATTTTGGAATGTTCTTCATTCAAACAACTATATTGCCGTCATATTCGGACCTTTTTTTGAATGTTTTCCTTCATTCAAATGACTTTATACGGTGGAAATAGTTCGATTAAATTAATGTTGGTTAGTACTTCTATTATCACCTTTGATGTAGCAGCTACTTCGGATTGTGGGAGGGAGGATGAAGGAGTAACATAGGGAAAAAGGATATGGCAGCAGGATTAGGAGGAAGAGGAATAACACGAGGAGGCAAATGGATAAATAATAAGGATCAATAGAAGAAGGGGGGAAAGGGAGCACATAGGGGGAAGAGAGCAGATATGGAAGCTGAAGGAGGACGAGGAGAAATAACCAAACAAGGAGGTGGGGGATAAGAAAAAGGAAGGAGGAGGATGAAAAGAGGGACAAATGAATAAATTCTAGGAGTTGTTAAGGAAGTTTAAAACTCATATTGATCATGTGTGGCCATCTATATTGATTTAAATGGTAAAGTTATTATTGAGTTTGGTCCAACGGACGAACATTGTTTGTCTGCGTTCAAACTAGAACAAATGTTTGCAAAAGAGTAAGCATTGTCACTCTGAGTCGTTTTTTAAGCACTTCCCTAAGATAGGGCCTTATTGTTGGGTTACTACGTGTGACGATCCGCACATTTGAACCCTTAGATTTATTTATGCTTATGTAATTTCATTTCCATTGTACATTTGTAGTAAGTAATTTCTTAGTCTAGCATAATTTTAGAATAGCTTTTCTTTCCATAAATAGGTATATCGCTATTCTGAACTAAACTTGTAAAATCAATGTTTCCTGCTACCAGGATGTAAATATCAAATTTCCCTCTTTAGGGAGTACTAGTGAATGAAAATCTACTTCCTACCTTGTGCCTTCGTATTGCTTGTTGTTGCTTTGTTGTGAACGACCCTTAGCCTTCACTTTACTAACAAGCCGTGTTTGTGGGATCGACACTAGGATCCCGACTCACACCCCGAGACCCGAGTATCGTGCTAGTGGGCGATCCTTCACTAGTACGAAGATCCTTGTCGCTTGCATCTTACCTTGAAACGGGCAAAGGTGCGCGCCACGGTCCGGCAAAAGTAGCGGACCGTGACATTTGGTATCAGAGCCCGGTCTTCGGACGGGCGTCTGCAAGCCGCATTTGTTTATCGAGATCGAGAAAATGGGCGAAACAATCGAGGACCGAGTGGATGCCTTAGAGGACGCACTCGACGTCAAGCTTCCCAAACTCGAGGACATCGTTATGCGGATGGCCGCGAGCCTCGAGGAGTTGCAGAAGACGGTTTGTGACCTTGAGACGAAGGTAGACGGGATGGACATCCGCATCCAAGCGATCAGTGGTGCGATCCCCGACGATCGGGAGGAAGAGATCAATCATCTGCATCGAAAGGTCGAGATGTTAGAGAACACGTGCGCCACGCTCGTGAAAGCGGTGGCCAATGACGGGAAATCTGTGGGGAGCCATAAGGTGAAGGCACCTCCACCTCGTGCCTACGATGGGGCGAGGGATTCGAAAGCGGTCGATAACTTTATCTTCGATATGGAGCAATACTTCCGAGTAAGTGGGCTCGACGAAGACGCGGAAGTTGTCACGGCAAGCATGTATCTAGTCGACGATGCCAAGATGTGGTGGAGGGCTAGGTACAAGGAAATCGATGCGGGCACGATTACGGTGACATCGTGGGCCGACTTCAAGAAGATCTTGAAGGATCACTTCTACCCCGAGAACACGGAGTTTGTTGCTCGGAAGAAGTTGAAGGAAATCAAGCACACCAAATCAATCCGGGAATATGTGAGGGAATTCTCTGCATGCATGCTCGAGATTACCGAAATGTCCGAGACGGATAGGACATTCGAATTCATCGACGGGTTGAAGAGGTGGGCATAACAGGAGGTCATGAGGCAGAATCCCAAAACTTTGTCTTCGGCCATATTGGGCTGCGGAGCGCCCGCTTTCGACTTTCACGGGAGCGAGAGGCACCAAGAGTTGTGGCACCAGGGGAATGCGGTGTGTCACAAAGTGGGTACAATGGACAAAGGCCACAAAACAGCGCCATTTCAGTTGGGAACAGTCGGTTCCGCTCACAAGGAAGTCAAGCCCAATCGGCGAGCACTACAAACTCGCCCTCAAGCTCGTCTTCGAAGGCGGGAAACTCTACTGCTTCCACAACGAAGAGACCGTTCGCGTGTTTTGTGTGCAAGGGTCTTCACAAGATGGCCGATTGTCCGAACAAAGCGGAGTTCAATGCCATGTTCAAGAAGATGCCGAAGGGGGCTCAAGAACGTCTTGATGGGGCGTTGGCCGACTATCACCAAGAGTGTAACGAAGACTCGAGTGATGGTGAAGACCAACCACGGATGGGCTCACTTCAAAGGATCAGTGCGATGGGGAAGTACGAAGATTCCTCCGCCAAGAAATCCAACGGGCTCATGTACGTGGACTTGATGGTGAATGGGAAGCAAGCACGAGCCTTGATCGACTCGGGCGCCTCCCACAACTTTGTTACGAAAGAGGAAGCTGATCGGTTGGGGCTAGTTCTGCGGGATGCTAACAGCTGCCTGAAGCCGGTCAATGGGAAAATGAGACGCGTCCAAGGAGTGGCTAAGAAGGTCGCGTTCCAAGTGGGTGAGTGGGCAGGGGAGCTCGACTTCACCACCGTTCCGCTGGATGACTTCAAGTTAGTACTCGGGATGCAGTTCTTTCAGAAAGCATTGGTAGTATTGAAACCAAGTGCCGGATCGATGCTACTAATGGGGTCTATCGTAGTGAATACGGTAGACGGCGACTAAGACAAGGGGCAAGCATCAATTTCGGCTATGAGGGTGATACCGACGCCGAAACAAGGGATGCGACCTCGGAGAATGCCTAAAGGTTCGGTGCCGAGGGGGCGAACAAGACCCAGGCTAACTACGATGCTAAGTGGCCTGGGGGACGAAAGAAGAGTCTACCCCCTCACCGAGGAGTAGACAATGAGGGCCGAGATGCCCAAAGAAGTAGGCCTCGTACCATCAGGGGGTCGCGTCGATGTCTTTGAATCGACGTCCTGGTTTCGGGTCGGTCGACCCAAGAGATAAGGCCTCGTACCATCAGGGGCGCGTCGATGTGATGAATCGACGTCTGGTTTGCGGGTCGGTCGACCCAAGAAATAAGGCCTCGTACCATCGGGGGCCGCGCCGAAATGCCGATTCGGCGTCCTGGAGATCTCACATTCCTTTGAATGCGAGTCTTTGAAGTGACGAGAGACAAGATGAAGGTCCGTTGGGGCCAGTACTTGAAGGAATCCCGAGAGAGGACTTTTCAAGCAGCGGCAAAGTGGACTTTCCCGAGAGACAAGGAGCACGTGGTGGACTTGGAGAACATGATGTTCGCGACTTCTATGTCAAGGAACTCCGGCCTATCCTTGAAGGGACGAAGAGGCCGATCATTGTTTGGGATGAAGCGCACATTCAAGCCGAGTTGTACAAGCCAATCCCCAACACTTTGCATGGACAGTCGAGCTCACCGAGGATGTCTCACTGAAGCACCATTCAAGATTTTTGTGTTGCCGAGGGGCGACAGATTAGGTGGGGAGAGTGTGACGATCCGCACACTTGAACCCTTAGATTTATTTATGCTTATGTAATTTCATTTCCATTGTACATTTGTAGTAAGTAATTTCTTAGTCTAGCATAATTTTAGAATAGCTTTTCTTTCCATAAATAGGTATATCGCTATTCTGAACTAAACTTGTAAAATCAATGTTTCCTGCTACCAGGATGTAAATATCAAATTTCCCTCTTTAGGGAGTACTAGTGAATGAAAATCTACTTCCTACCTTGTGCCTTCGTATTGCTTGTTGTTGCTTTGTTGTGAACGACCCTTAGCCTTCACTTTACTAACAAGCCGTGTTTGTGGGATTGACACTAGGATCCTGACTCACACCCCGAGACCCGAGTATCGTGCTAGTGGGCGATCCCTCACTAGTACGAAGATCCTTGTCGCTTGCATCTTGCCTTGAGACGGGCAAAGGTGCGCGCCACGGTCCGGCAAAAGTAGCGGACCGTGACATTTGGTATCAGAGCCCGGTCTTCGGACGGGCGTCTGCAAGCCGCATTTGTTTATCGAGATCGAGAAAATGGGCGAAACAATCGAGGACCGAGTGGATGCCTTAGAGGACGCAATCGACGTCAAGCTTCCCAAACTCGAGAACATCGTTATGCGGATGGCCGCGAGCCTCGAGGAGTTGCAGAAGGCGGTTTGTGACCTTGAGACGAAGGTAGACGGGATGGACATCCGCATCCAAGCGATCAGTGGTGCGATCCCCGACGATCGGGAGGAAGAGATCAATCAACTGCATCGAAAGGTCGAGATGTTAGAGAACACGTGCGCCACGCTCGTGAAAGCGGTGGCCAATGACGGGAAATCTGTGGGGAGCCATAAGGTGAAGGCACCTCCACCTCGTGCCTACGATGGGGCGAGGGATTCGAAAGCGGTCGATAACTTTATCTTCGATATGGAGCAATACTTCCGAGTAAGTGGGCTCGACGAAGACGCGGAAGTTGTCACGGCAGGCATGTATCTAGTCGACGATGCCAAGAGTTTAGGTAAGGGCTACACCTACGCGTCAAGATGCACAATTATTAGGTAAGGGCTACACCTACGTACAAATGTCGTATATAATTAGACTTGATGGTCAAGATCTTGCGAATGCAGACTCTTTATTTTCTGGAAATCTTAAATTTAGAAGCGCTAGAAAGCTCATTTAAGACAATTATTGTTTAAGAAAATATTATACAATAATGTTTTCCGAAATACGCAAGTTTTATAATTTGAAAAAGACGAAGATGGGCCTTGGAGCTCCGCGCGCATCGCGTGCGGAGGAATAACTAGTATATCTAAATATGTAATGATATAGGGATTATTAATCTCGTAAAATTATAGTTGTGAGCTACTCAAATCAGAACTTAATTTAAGTAGTTTGCCTTTAAAAACTCTCAAATAGAATTTAGTAATAATTTTAAAATTGAGTTATGAAACTAATATACACTAATTTAATCTAAATTGGGAATGAATATTATTTAAAAATACTAATAGAGAGGATATTATTTAAAAATCCTGATAGAGGTGCACTACTATTGTATTACTACGTACTTGGTAGTATTTATATGGTAGTCTTGTAAATCTCTCGACTCTCTAGACATGCGGTAATTGTTTAATAATTTCATTGCTTTAAAAATTCTTTTTCCTACGTTTCTTACTAAAAGTTCCTCCGTATATATTTGGAGTCAAGATTTTTTTCATTTTCTAACAGAAATGGATGGTGGTCTATCTCTTTTTAACAATATAGATCGTACTCTACCGTCATCCAACGACTCTAACTTTTTGCTTGACTTGAAAATGAAAAGGTAATAGGTATAAAGAAAAAATTGTTATTACTCCCTCCGTACCAATTCAAAGGTAACACTTGCCTAAAGTGTCCGTACCAATCCAAAGGTAACATACTATAAATGGACTGTAAATTGACAATAATACCCTTATTTCCTCCTTATATTTACATAAATACCAACTTGTGCCCCACACACCAACCCAATAATACAAGCTTGTTTTCCTCTTTTGCTCCCACTTTTACCCTCTTTTCTTGGTTTCCCCCATTTTTACTATGTTACCTTTGGATTGGTACGGAGGGAGTATATGATTCTTAGAGAAGAAATAAAGAGGATCCTTAGACATATATTTGGTGGTTTAAACATTTGTTTTATATATGCTTACGTCACATGTTATGCCAATATGGTTAGTCTCATTAATTTCTTATATTAAAGTTAAACTTTAAGGCCCATTAAAAAATTAGGACTATGCTAATTAATACTATTGATCTTCTTGTCAATTTATCGTATGTACTCCCTGAGTATATTTATTAAGAGCATGGGAAATCAACTTTACATACAATCATTACATTGATACGTTACACAATCATTACAATGATACGTTACACAAATAAGTAAATAACAACAATATATAACTTTACTCGAATCAACAAATCATCCTATTACATAAGATTAAGCAACTTTTCTTTAACAATGGAGCGATAAGGTTTCTAAATCACATTTCGGATCAGATCGATATAGTTTGGCTTGGGTCAATTTCACACATTTTATAGCAGAATTTGGCACACAAGGCGGTTTAAAAACCCAGTTAATTAAGGTTGAGGTTCGCTAAAAATCTTATGTGTGAAATTTTACAACAATATAATTTTAATATTTCTTAAATGAAAGAGAAGTTAGTTTACAAAAATTAGTGGTACACTCCGTACCTAACTTCATAACAAAACTTGACAAATTAAAATCCCGTCCTTCTTTCTCTTTATTTGAAATTTGAATTTCTCGTTAATGATGATGCTTGAATTGAAGATGTAAGACACTTCGTTCCCAGACCATCTCTATAAAGAACAAAGCAATATGACAACGTTAAAAAAAACGACAATAGCTTGACTACAAATCCTCTATCTATAAAAGCTAGAGCATTTAAGATGATCTTATTGGCTCCTGATTTTAGGGATTAAAAAAATAACTTCTCTTTTTTCTTTTTAGAGACCCCACCCATGTTCTCTAATGAATTAATTACTTTCTCATAATTTAAGTGATTTCAAATTTAATAATAGAAACTATATAAAATCATACATTATACATTAGTTTTGCATTTTTATAACTATACATTAAAAACCACATAAAAACCAAATAGAACAAAGACAAGCAATAATCATTAGTCAAGTTTTAAGAAGATGTAACAAAATAAGCAACAAGGATCCTCTCCATTTCTTTTCTCTCCATTTCCTCTCACAAACCCATTTAATAATATTATCTCATCTAACTCTATTAAACCTTTATCTATATAAAATAATAAAACAACAACCATAACATATTTTTTTTCCCTCCAAAACCTCACTTCCACATTTAATATAGATTTTAGGATTCCTTAAAAATAGGTCCACTAACTAAATAACCCAATATATAAAATTTATTTTATGTTGTTAGCATAAGATTTATACCACCATATTTTATTGTTATTTTTACTAACTTCTCTATATTCTAAGGTCTCCATAATATCATAATTAGTTTTAGAATTTTGTGGTCTTTTTTAAATAATTTTCACATCCTATATAGTATATACAAAATTGTTTGGCATGAAATTAATTTTTTCAAGCATCATGTTTTTACTCAATTAGACAATATTGTTTAATAATGCAATTTACACAATCGTTAGTCTCAAAATCATTCCTTTTACGTTTTTAAACCGGTGTGAATAGCTATTTGTTAAAGTTTTCACTCATGTTGAAGTGTTCATAACTTTCAATCTAACTATCTATACTAATTAATAAAACAATAACAATTGCCATAGTATTTTCTTGATTAATTTTTTTTTTTTACTATGAACTTAATGTTTTGTTGCCGATCTTCGATTATCATGTTATTATAGCATCTCCCCTTTCCTTGCACGAGTAAATTGAATAATCTAACAACTAACAAATTGGATTTGAGAAGCATTGGGTAAATGTCTTTAGAGAAGGTCTCACAATAAATTTATTATGAGCTTATTTTATAATTATAATACAAAATAGTACCACGAGCAATAAAAAGGGTGAAAACATGGTTAAAAATAAAATGAGTACACTTATTATAAGAATATATACAAAGTTAAAGAGTCGTTTCAAGTTATGATTAACAATATAATTATATAATGGTTATGAAAACGAATAAATAAGTACAATGTTATATCATTAACTTATTTAGAGAGTAGAGACTATCCGATCTCCCTCAATTTTTTTTATTATTTAATGCAATTTATACGAATGAAATTTGAGTATGAGTAGGTTGACATTGTTTAAACATTAATAAAGGATTAAAGAGTATGCATTAGAGAGTTTTGATTGGATGTATATTTAACATTAGCGAACATGAATAAGAGGTCTACATTCTAGAGTGTCAAAGGCCTAATTCTCAGTCACAAATTATACTATGATATAATACCCTAATATGGTGGGACCACAAAAAAGTGACCATTTTATGGTAAAAATTTAGCTTTTGATATTAAAAGTTACCCTGCTATTTTGTTATTAACAGTGACTACTTAAAAAAAAAGGTTATTTGATGAGAATAATCCAAACTATCACTGATCTGCTCAAAATAATTCAAACAATTCATTAACCCAGAATAATCTAATTTATTCCATCATTTAACTCATAATACTCCCTTGCTCTTAGTGACTTGTGATAACCGTTAACTTAAAACTTTTTCTAGGTAACCTTTTTCTTCCCTATAATTTTCTTCTTCCTTACTGTTCATCTTTTCCAAATTCTTCAAATTTTTTCTCCATTTCACTTCCCCCAAATCTGACCTTCAATTTCTTTTTTCCTCCGTTACATTTCCCCTACTTATGTGGCAGGTTTTCCTTTCATCTTCTTCAAATAGTCAAATCCCACAATAAAACACATACAAACTACACCAAAGAAATCAAAATCAAAATCCCCAAACACTAAAATCATAACAAAATTCAATAACAACAAAAAGGTAGCACTTCCTGCCGCCATACAAGCCCGAGTTTTTTCAATTAGATTTGCAAGATTCAATAGAAAAGGAGGGAAATCAGCAAATCACCAACAACAAAGAGTGGAAAGAAGAAAGGTGCAACGAATTACAATTGATTGCACAAAACAAGTTGAAGATAAGATCATGGATATTGCTTCACTTGAGAAATTTCTTTAATAACATATTAAAGTTGGCGCTAAAGTTGGTAATTTGGTGATTCTATTACTATTCGGTAATATCTTTAAGAACATATTAATGGTGAACGAATGAAGATTATGGAGAAGAAGATAAGTTGGTTTTATGTTTGGTCACAAAGTAAAAAACAATGACCTGTTAAACATGTAGCGAGTCACTTAGACTATTTTGAGATTATACTATCAAAAGTTAAGTTTATTCCAGAATAAGTTTTAGTCGGGATTATTTAAGAAGAGGACAATAGTTTGGATTATTTATATCAAATAACCCAAAAAAAAAAACAATCATTTTTACACAAAATGTTCACTATTTCTTATAAATTGGTCACTTTTATCAGTCTACATTCTACTTACTTTGATAAAAGTGACCAGTTTCTTATTTCTTATAAATAATAAAACACAAATCATAAATATCTTTTTTAATTTCTCGCCTAAATACTCACCTCATACTAAACATAATTTTACCAAAATTCATTAGCCCACTAATCAAATGGCCCACAATGATCATCAAATTTATATCTACTAACTCAAATACGACTAATATTAACTATAAAATGAGCCCACCATGTTAACAAAAATGAACACCAAATTGATTTTCAAAATGATTTTGTACCAATTTCTATCAGTTGAATATTGAATACCTTGAAACTAAAAAATAAAATCAACTTAGTTTATGACTTTTGAATGTGTGCATCAAAAGATATGAGACGCGAATAATGTTATGGGACATAGAGACCAAATATGTTTCGCGATTAACGGGTCGTAAAATAATTTCAAAAGTTCAAAGAGGTTTTAGTATGGTCATTTACATATACTGATTAGTATATCAATAGAAAATAATTTATAGAGATATCATAATGTGTAACTCATAAGCGTTCTTTCCTTTTATGTCAAATTTTCAAGTGTATACGTTATCTGATATTGTTTTGACTTAATTCGTAATTCTACTTTTTATTTTGTCCTCATTTCAATTTTAATTTTTGTGCAAACATTTCAAAACTTATCCTATATGGTAAAATTTGCCGATATTTGAAATTATTAACATGCTTTAACATAGGTGTAAACATGTCAGCATATGCATGCTCTAATCAAATATATGAGATACGACGGGTGTAAGCATGATATACAACAAGAGTGTAACTATGTTTTTACAATTAATACTCTCTTAATACTAATGTAATTTTGAAAAAAAAAATTAATACTATATAAATATGTAGATTATACTGTTATAGAAGTATTGTATTTGTATTTGTAATTGTCAAGTATATATAATTTTCATGTAACATATGGGAAATCAATTACCTCAAATAAGAAACCAATATAATGTTGTAAATCTAAGAATTTACGAAAAATTTTATATATACAATCTATACACGCCCGTGCAACTTTGCACGGGTCCTAAACTAGTTTTTATGTATAAATCGTGAACCGTTCGATGTTGACACGATACAATCTTAGTCGTTGATAGGTAATGGCCTCTCCATTTTTTTTAGGAAATGGAGAGAATTTTGGCTCCAAAATAAGAGAGAAAATGACAAAAATATCAAAAAAGTTTTAGCTGATATATTAAAACAAATAATTTCATAAAAGATAAAAATTTGATCAAGGACGCAAAATAAACCAAAAGTTTTAAATGCATATAGCAAAATTTGATAGAATGACATAAAAAGATCATAAATTTCAGAGAAACAAATAATATGCCATATGAAACACTAAAAAAAAGAACAAAAAATCATAATAATTAGGAAGAAGAAGAAAACAAATTAGAGAGAATATTTTCATTCAAAAATATTAATTTTTTTAGAGATTTTTTTTTAAAAAAAAAACCTTTAATTACGAAGAAGAAGAAAATAAAATACCATGATTTGCATATTATTTATAGAACACATATAGAATCAATCATGCTCACAATCTACTGCATTTTGATTGAAACACAAATCACAAAAGAAGACATAGATTATAATTATTAATTTTTGAAGGTGATGAAATGATACGAGGGAGATAAGAGTTATGAGGTAATGAGGGTGATATGTAAATTCTAAGATTTTTTTAACAGGGGATGATGAGTGACGGTGAAAGGCATAGGGGAAAGTATATTGTCGAATATGGGTAGGGTTTGTTTTGGGTGGAGAGGGATATAGGTTAGTTGAATCTTGAGCTATAAATTTTCGGCCGATAATATATGAGGGCTGTAAAACGTCGTCGACGTTTTATAACAAATCGTCGACGTATTTCATAAAAAAGACGCATCCTACCCTTCCTCTTCCTCTCTCTACCCAATTCTCTCCCAAGCCAAAAAAAAAAAAAAAAAAAAAAAAAAAAAAAAAAAAAAACGATGTAACTAACTCGAGTTCAACAAACAACAAAACGAAAAATCGACATCAACAAAACAACACAACGATTCAATGTCAAACAACGAGCAATCCACTTCAAATGCTAACAACGAATCTGAGGTACGTAATTACACAATCTATTTTCATTTCAATCGATTTAGTATGATAATTGAATTAGAATTTAAGTTGATATAATTGAATTACATGTCGATTTAGTATGAATGTCAAACAACGAGTATGAATGTAACAAACAATTACAAGTTAGAACTAGGATGAAACACACGCCCAAACCCGTCAATTAGGACGTAGAAAATCAAAGTCCCTCATGGAGAGGGACGTGCACATTCAACGTCCTCCATGGGTGGGACGTGAGAACTCAATGTCCCTCATGGACGGGGACGTGGACATTCAAAGTCCGTCATGGACGGGGACTTTGAATTTCAACGCCCTACCATGGACAGAACTTTGAAACTCAAAGTCCATGCATGGTTTGGACGTGTACTATTCACGTCCATGCATGGGTGGGACGTGTACTATTCACGTCTACCATGGTGAGGGACTTTGAGTTTCAAAGTCCGCTCTGGTTCGAGACTATGAAATTGTTTTTCTTCGTTTTTTTTACTTTTTTTCGTAAGTTTAGTAATTTTATCATATTTTAGCATGTAATCATTATTAATTTTGTGTTTTAACAGGATTCATTTGAGGAATTTGGTGGAAACGATGTTAATTACAACCGCCTATTTGAGACGGATACATGTTTTGCGAGTCGGGATGAAGCGTTTGAGTGGGCTCAAAAAATAGCTTTTGATAACGGGTTTGCTTTAATAAAAGCATCAAATGGGGCCAAAAATCGTAAACAACCCGAGTTGCTAGGCTCTTACTTTCGTTGTTCAAGGTACGGCCGAACTAGAAAAAGATCGATCCGATATTCCCGAGAAGCCTAAGAAGAAAGGGACACCTAAGTGTGAGTGTTTGTTTCGGGTTCGATTTTGTTCAGAACCAGGGCTAATGATATAAATGGAAAGGAGTTGATTGTTTGGAACATTTTGACCTCAGAGAAAGGTGGATATCACAACCACGAAGTAACAAAGTACAAAGACGGTCATAGGCATTTCTTTGGTTTGAATGCCGAAGAGAAAGAGTTCGTGAGGCAACAAGTCCGGGCGTCGATTCCCCCGAAAGATATTAAAAATGGTCTTCATCAAAGAACTCCCGATAAACCCCAACCTACAAGCACCCAAATTTATAGTGCGGTTAACAAGTTTCGGCGTGAAGTTAGAGGAACACGCAATACCGCTCGACAAATGTTGTTCGTAGCCGTTGCTTCTAATTATGTGGAATGGCACAAAAGAGATCCCGAGACAGAGGAGCTTACTCATGTTTTTATGGCTCATCCGGAAGCGGTTAAACATTCCGTGCTTATCCACATGTGGTTCTTATTGACTCGACATACAAGACAAATAAATACAAAATTGCTCTTGTTGAGGTTGTTGGTGTAACACCGTGTGGTTCTTCCTTCTTAATTGCTACGGTGCTCCTTCCGTCAGAGTCGGAAGACGATTATGGGTGGATGTTGTTGAGATTAGGGGAGCTACTAAGTTGTACGGGTTCATCTATTTTGCCTTTGTCCGATCGGGAGATGGGTTTGATCGGCGCTCTTGAGTCCCTTCATCCGAGTACTCCTCACCTTTTGTGTCGTTGGCACATTAACCGTGCTATGGAGAAACAAGCACTCTCAAAGCCGAATTTGATGTGCTACAAAGATATGATTTTGCACAGTCCAAAAAGCGGTTGGTACCGCGTGATCAATGCATCCACCATTGATGAGTTTAGGAGCGCTTGGGGTTGTTTTAGTGAAACGTGGGAAGAGATGGCGCTTTATGTGATCAGTACATGGAGTAAATACAGGAAGAAGTTCGTGAACTGCTATATAAACCAATACTTTCATCTCGGAAACACGGCAACTTCCCGAGTAGAGTCCGCCCATTCACTTTTAAAAGCTTGGTTGAAGAGTAATAACCTAAACCTTGACACTATGTGGTTTCGTATTCATTCCATGCTTGAAGCGCAACACTCGAAGATTAGATATGAGCTGGAGGTTTCGAGGAGTAGGCCGCGAAATGGAGATCGTGTATTTTCACTGTTGCAAGGAAATGTGTCTATCAATGCCATTGAGATAATGGAAGCAGAGATTAAGAGAGGGATAGAGCTCGGGAATGTGTTGGAAGAGCATTGTGGATGTGTGCTAAAGGTTACTCATGGATTACCTTGTGCTTGTGCATTGATCCAGTTACAAAGAACGGGTAAGAGGGTCCATCTTGAAGATGTTCATGCTTTTTGGAGGACCTTGGAGTACGACAATGTTGGTGTACAACCCAAGACCAATGATGATGAGTTGGAGAAGCTGTTTGAAGAAGCTAGAGCTTGTGACCCGGCGAAGAAACGGGTAATCATTGAGAAATTGCGAGATGGTCTTCACCCGGAAGACGAGGAAGTTAAACCACCTCATGTTAGAGAAAACCCCAAAGGGAGACCGAGGGGTTCTACTACCCGGAACAAGTCGGGATTTGAGCATGCAAGGAAGAAGGCTGCGAAAGTTTCTACTCCTGCGACGACATCTGTTCAACTACCCGGAACAAGTGTTGTGTCATGTCTGTTAAATTGTATTTTAATTAAGTTTTAAGTACTTTCGTTCATTTCAATGCATAACAATAAAAACACTAAAAATGTTCACACAATGAAAATATTCATACATAACGAAAGAGAATAAAAATATCCATACGCAACACAAATAAAAATATCCGTACATAAAAATAAAAATCTACACTACGGGGTAAGCTCATCATCATCATCATCATCCCCAGCATCATCCTCGGCATGGTCCTCGGCTCTGAAGAACGGCTCCATCTTCTCCACCAATCTCCGCGCATATTGCCACTTCCTGTCCTTGGGCTGTCTATAAATCTGTGAGAAATGACGACTAAGAGCTCGGGATACCTCGGGCTCCTCGCTCATAGGAAGAGAGCGAAACGGAGTACGGCGTGCAGGGGGGTAGAAGTGCGGGTGAGAAATCTTCCTATACCAAGACATGTATCGCGTATCACACTGAAAAGGCATCAAAGCCCGGTCAAACCGCTCTCTCAAAACTATCTCGACATCACTCAAACCCCACTCCAAATCAGGAGAATCACCATAAGACAACCTATAGCCCAAGGCCGGCTTAGCCGGACGATGGTCAACAGTCGGGAACCGCATAGAGCTCGGGATAACCTGAACATACCCGTACTGACGGAGACACCTATCAGGCTGGTACGGCTCTACTATATCCAAAAACCTAATCAACCCCGAGTAGAGAGAAATACTGCAAGTCCTGTGAGGACTAACACCATAAGGGAGCCACGTCACTGCTCCGCCCTAAGCCCGTCCAACCTCTCGCTCGTGCTCCTCTAACAACCTAACATCTCCCCTAAACCTAGGAAGCCGTGACCAAGCCTCGACAAGTGGTCTCCCCTCGACATAATATCCGGAGTGTGGTCGGAACATGGGAAAGTACTCATATATCCAAGCCTGAAGCAACGGTAGACAACCGCTAACACCCTGACCCTCCCTACGCGAAGCCATCCCCAACTGTCGATACAAGTAGGCCAATGTCGCGGCCCCCCAAGCATACGTGCCGATATCACTCAACTGATCAAACAACGGCAACATACGGGCAATAACCCTATCACTAGACTTGTCCGTAAACAAAGTCTGTCCTACCAATACCATCATGTAAGCCCTCAGCGAGTCATGCTGGTTACCCGTCTCCGCAAGCTCTATCAACTTCTTAACCGTCAGTCCACCACCCTTGTACAACGGTGGTTTCACCTCTTTCAGAGGCAATCCAAATAAAGTGGCCACCTTCCCCTTCAGACCGATCTCCTCCCTCGTAGTACCGTCCTCCATAACCCTCATGCCATCCACCCGTATCCCAAGGATCTTCTCAACATCATGCAACAAGATAGTAATCTCACCAAACGGCATATGAAAAGTGTTGGTGTCGGGCTGCCACCTCTCTACAAAAGCGCTAATGAGGTTCTCGTCCAAACCGGTCATCAAAGAATGCCTCAAATGACCAAGGCCACTCCTACTAACTCTCTCCATAACACCGTCACGGACCTTTATCTTAATTAACTTCTCTAAAGCACCCGGTCTCTCGTAACACGTGATCCACGATCTCATTCCCTGACCGGTCCAACTACCATAAGCTACGTGGCCACCAAAGCTACGTAGGACGCTAAGGTTACTCGGACCACCCTCAACCAGGACCGTAAGACGCCAAGAATTATCCACGAGTCTTTGTCTTCTTCCTCCCCGTGCTACTAGATGAACCGTCACCAAGCGGCACATATCGACCTCTACCATCCCGTACCACCTTCTTAGGTGGTAGTCCGGCGGCCTCCTCGTCAAGAAAACGAGAGTCATCGTCCTCCTCTTCCTCCTCCTCCTCCTCTTCCTCCTCCTCATCATCATCATCTTGCTCAACCACATGGTCAAAATGCTCTTCCTCCTCAACATCAGAATCGCCTAATGGCTGCCTATAAAACGCACTCGGAAATTCCATCTCGGTCATAACGGGCTCGGGAGTAGGGTCACGAAGGGCGTATTTCGATGCCCTTACCCCCCCCCTACCCGGCCACGACGAGGAGCTAACGGTAAAGGGATACGCCGCTTAGAGCTCGTTACTCTTCGATCTTTAAATGCGACCTAGTGAAGTCATAATGTAATCGTCATTTCATTCGACATCCGCATTTAGGAGATTAAAAAGTTAGTTAAATAAAATAAAAACAAGTTAAATACAAAATTAACAACTTTTAATTTAAAAAAATATAAATTACACATTAAAATATAAAATTAACAACTTTTAATACAAAATAAATACAAAATAAATACAAATAAAATACAAATTACAC
Organism: Silene latifolia; assembly: GCF_048544455.1. Classification (NCBI taxonomy): domain Eukaryota; kingdom Viridiplantae; phylum Streptophyta; class Magnoliopsida; order Caryophyllales; family Caryophyllaceae; genus Silene; species Silene latifolia. Next base: position 14,471,417 of record NC_133538.1, on the reverse strand, counting down.
ATTTAAATACAAAATTAACAACTTTTAATTTTAAAAAAAATATAAATTACACATTAAAATATAAAATTAACAACTTTTAATACAAAAAAATACAAAATAAATACAAATTAAATACAAATTACACATTTAAATACAAAATTAACAACTTTTAATTTAAAAAAATATAAATTACACATTAAAATATAAAATTAACAACTTTTAATACAAAAAAATACAAAAAAAATACAAATTACACGGTTAAAAAAAAAAAGTCGAACCATGGACGGACATTGAGTTTCAACGTCCGACCAACAATGGACGTTGAAACCCAACGTCAAACCAGGCATAAGGGCGGCAACTATTCACGTCCTGCCCATTGTCGACGTTGAAATTCAACGTTCCAGCCCTTGAAAGACGTTGAAGTTCAACGTCCAACACCATTAAAGACGTTGAACTTCAACGTCCACCTCCATTTCAGACGTGGAACTTCAACGTCTACCACCATTCTGAGGCGTTGAAGTTCAACGTCCCTACCCGTCCCTACCCTCTGTAAAACGCAGTTCAATCCCTCAACAAACGCGACAACAAATCAATCGATAACAACAACAACAAAACGATTGAAAACAACAAAACAAGAACAAATCCATCAACAACAAACAAAATTAACAATAACAATCCAACAACAACAACAAATCCGACAATACTAAGCCTATTTGCGAGATTGAAACGAGAAAATAACATGAATAAGGAAGAATAACGAAATTGAAACAAGAATTAATTCAAATGAAGACAAACATACATTACTATCCCAATTACAATCGAATTATACAATTAAAACTAAACTAATTGAAAAATAAATCGACTTACTTGATTAAAAACCGGGTAGAATGAACTCTTGTTTGTGCTATATCGGCTGTGGTGTTGCTGCGGTGGTGGTGGAGGTGTTGCGGTGGTGATGCAGACGGCGGATGTGGTCGTGTCGTGGTGGTGTGGTGGGCGGTGGTGATGTCGTGAGAATGACAGAGTGAAAGGGAGAAGTGAAGAGGTGAAAGAGTGAGAGAGAGATACTAAGGGTAAGGTTGTCTTTTTTTTAAAAACCGTCGACGATTTGTTATAAAACGTCGGCGACGTTTTGCAACCCGGTAATATATTAACACCTAATAACTAATAAGATATTTAAACCCAATAAGTGGTTGGGCTTTTCTATAAATGAGTCAGTGCAATGTTATAAGACCATTCTATAAAAGTGTTGCTGAAACTGAAATGCAAATACACAAATAAAATGGGAAAAAAAATTACGATGATAAGACCCAAAATTGAATGCAAATGGCTGTTAATATTTTGCCTTTATTTTATTTATTTTTTTTCGTTAATTTTTTCCAAGATAAATATCAAATAACATATAAGTTCGAAATCAATTCGTTGAAATATTAATTGAAATGGTTTTTATCATAATCAAATTTATGTTATACTTCATCTGTCTCGAAATTTATTTATCTTTTTTATTCTTTGTGAGAGATATTGTAATCAAATAAATAAATGAGACAAAGTGAGAATGTATTTAAAATAAAATTAAAGAGTATGGTCATTACTCACATAAACTACTGCATATGTGCATCATACCGTTTGTTTTCAGTACTATCCATTTCGACAATGTTAAATATTCAATCCCGTGCAAAATTTGCACGGGATTAAAACTAGTAAGGAGATAGAAATAATGTTTTTTAAAAAAAAAGAGATGAGAGATGTCATATATATACACACGAATAATTATCGTAGACTACATTCGAAAATAGAATGTGGTAAAATTTCGTCGTCTCGTTTTCCAGCGTTCATCTCCTTTAGTAATTTTTGCATCCTAGCCAAAGAAAATTACAAAGTCAGATCATGAGAATTTAATTATATTACAAAGTATATAATATAATTACAATGAAAGTAACATTGAATTATAAGAAACATTCAAAAAAGAGCTAACGGAAGCAAAATTTGGGGAGCCATCAAAATAATAATATGAATAACAATGGCAGGACAAGGAGTATTTATACACATTCAATGCATATACGATCTATACGTAGGGAAGGAGTTATAAGTAGTATTTGATTAGAAGACTCCTTTTAGATTAGTAGTCTTTAATTTTTTACTTCAATATTTATCTTTATTTATCTTCTTTATTTATTTGATTATGAATTTATACGTAGGGGAGGAGTTAGAAGTAGTCCTTGATTAGAAGACTTCTTTTAGATTAGTAATCTTTAATTTTTAACGTGATAATTTTGAGAAAGCAAGTTGTTAATTTTCAAAAGTTGGTATTTTTTAATTTTAATATAATTATTATTTTGGTTCGAGTGTTTAAGAAAGCATGGAGTCTCTAGAATTGTCTGAAAAAAGCCTCTTTTATATATATACTAGATTTAATACCCGTGCGATGCACGAACCTTTTGGTGGAATCTTTTGTATTACTTCTTTATACAGTAAAAACCTTAGTGTTTGGCTCTATGAGAACGACTTATTTTCAATAATAAATAATGTATATGCATGGCTTCATTTGAAGTCTGTGAAAATAAGCGAGACTGATTTATTAAGAATAGATTTCATATTTGTGTCATGCATGGGCCATTAATGAGTAATCTCTCTTGATATTTATAAAAATGATTGTTTCAACTATATATAAAAATGACTTATTTAAAAATTCGTTATTTTCAAATTTGTTGGACTAAATTTTTGTTATTAGAAAACTAAATTTCTTTTAATAAATAAACATGATATGATTGTGCTAAACTTAAATAATACCGGTCAAAACTTAGTAAAGGCAAATTATATAATTGTAAAAGTCAGTAATTGGTTTATAATTTAGATGGAGTATTTTTGCATGTTGATGTTGCATGGTTTTGTGATTCTTATCTCCAAGACGAATTTCTTTATTATTTTTTGAATTTGTTTTTAATATGCTTAAATTTAATCGAATTTATTAAGAAATCTATTACTTTGGGTCAAGTACACTTACAAAATTTTATGTCACATTATGATACGGAGACATTGTATTAGCTTAGTAGTACACTATAAACCTAATTTTATATATAAAAAATTCTCAAAATCATCCAACCTAGTCTTAGGTTTGATTTGAACTCAGTCAGCCGATAAAACTTGTTGCGGTATCTTTAGTCTGTCTTGTTTGTGACGGTCACAAGTTTATGACCTCTTACAACCCTCTCCGTCTCACTTGTCCCTCCGTCTCACGTCACAAGTTTGTGACGGTTTTTGTCCGTCACAAATGAGAATTTGTGTTTCTAAGGTACAATTGAAGTGTTTTTTTCCTATCTTAATTAACCATCCATTATTGTTTACAATCGGACATTCTCATCAAGTGATCAATGATAGTTCCACTTAATGCATCCTAAAATCACTATTAAAGTTATAAGAATACGGCGTATTAATTTTGACAGTACTTTATTAAAATTTATTTTTTAACTTATTTGCTTGTTGGAATGACAATGAATATTTAGAATTGTATGAAAAAATATCAATAAAAAAAATTATGAATAATGCAGGCGCCACTTTACATGTACTCCCCTCCATTATGGTTATTTGTTGACCTATTTTTTTTTTGAGTTTTTTTCTTGGATTTTGTTACCTTTCTATATTAAGAAAGCTTTTTATGATTAAATTAAGGGAAATGATAAATACAACCCAGTGGGTTGTATTTAAGAAACTAAAAAAGAAAATAAATACTTAGTACATGCATTAATTACATTGATTCATGTGTAATTTATTCTCTAATTTTTAAATTAATACCAAATTTAGAAGGATATTAAATGTTTAAATATAAAACAATAGGTTGTATTTAGCATTACCCTTAAATTAATCATACACATCAATTTATGTCCACTTATACAAATAGCTCCCTCTTCTCTCCTTGTCTTTATACCAAAATTAAAAGTAGACAAATGTTAAGGGCGAAGGGAGTAATAATCATCTACAATTACCTGCACAATAAATCGAATAAGTGAACAAGAGATCTATCATTAACAATTTTATATCCAAAACATAATAAAGCATATGATAACACATATTGCATACCACTGTCACTCGGTTTGTGATGCCATATGAAATAAAACCTGGTTTATCCTTTATAAAGATTTAAATACAAAGTCAAAGAAAAGAGCGTTATGATCAATAAAACAAAGAACAAATTAGCTGATGGAAGAAAAACGGTACGTATGTGTCAAATTACAAATTTTAAATGATAGTAAAAATAGGATAAGCATTATACCGTATAATGAAAGAAAGAAATATGATGAAACTTATTCCAAGAGAACCTGTGACTAAAGTGGGGCAATCATCAATATATATACTACAATAAAGCCTATATAATTGAGTTTGTATAAAATAGCAATACGTTCAAGAATGTAAACTTCTAGAGTCTTAACTCCACTTAACCTCTGCTTGAAAGATATGTCTAACCGTAAAGCTCTATCACAAAATTAAAACTTATCGTTTCCGCTCTAATACAATTGCAACCTTTATCTGTTATTTTTTTTAATAGTTATTTAGCATTTTTTATTTTATTTAAGTATTTTGCGAAGGTTGGAGACTCTACTATTGCTCGAAAAAAGCTTCATTTATTAATATAGATAGATATTTATATATTGATTGTATATAATACAATATTTTGAAGTATTAATATATTGTACCATACCTTATCGAGTAATTCTATTATTAACGTTCATTATAATAATTATTTATTACAAATGTACGGAATATTACAATCTTTCCTCCTTAAAAGGAACTTCGTTCCGAAGTTCGCTCCCACTCAAAACCACTGAACACAATACAATGCTCAGCCGCTTTTAACATGCTAACTAACGAACCTACTAACACCTCACAAGAAAGAACGACGACTAAAAATAGTATTACAGTTCATCCTCCTTAAAGGAATTTCGTCCTCGAAGTTCGAGACACACATACAAGCAACTAGTTCACGCTAATAAAATATTACTCGATATAAGATCAGATAAGACAAATAATATATGTCTCTAAAATTTGCTATGTGACATTCTACCCGACTTAAGACAAGGTTACGTCCTCGTAACCTAAGATACTAATTAAATCACTGGCTAAACAATATTAGCTAATTATCCATTTCAAACTATTCCATTGTTACATTTTCTTCTTTATTACCCCATATTCAAAAATAACAATAATATGAATACCATTCTATTTCAATGAAGCCAACAATCTATGACACGTGTTTAGATAACATAAATAAATTGAGTAATCATCCATCTAATTATCACTTATTAAAATTAGAGCATCCACAATGGTAAGCTAGTTGCTACTAGCTTACCTTTGCCACATAAGATTTTCAAGCTAGAATATTTGTAAGCTACAAACTACTACAATGGTAAGTTACTAGCTTAGTGTTGTGGCTTAAATGCATCATATGTCAACTACCTTCCACAACACTCTTTTAATTAATACATTTACTTATTTTACCTAGAAAATAAAAATTAAAAATATTTAAGTGTTGTTTTAATTGGTAGATTTTTTCTTGTAGGCCCATTTGAGCTACTAGCTCAATTTAGGCTAGTACTTGTAAAGTACTCCAATGGTTAAGCAAGTAGCTTGAAAACTTTTTTATTTGCAAGCAAGTTCTTTTGCTTAACCATTGGAGATGCTCTAAGAGCATCTACAATGGTAATCTAGTTGCTACTAGCTTACCTTTGCCAGGTAAGATTTTCAAGCTATAATATTTTTAAGCTACAAACTACTACAATGGTAAGCTACTAGCTTAGTGTTGTGGCTTAAATGAACCATATGTCAACTACCTTCCACAACACCCTTTTAATTAATACATTTACTTAATTTACCTAGAAAATAAAATTTAAAAATATGTAAGTATTGTTTTAATTGTTAGATTTTTTTATTGTAGGTCCATTTGAACTACTAGCTCCATGGAGCTACTAGCTCAATTTAAGCTAGTACATGTATACTGCTCCAATGGTAACTTCAAAACTTTTTTATTTGCAAGCAAGTCCTTTTGCTTAACCATTGGAGATACTCTAACAAACTCAAGTTAATATACTCGCCTGGCTTTAAGGCACTTCAAATATCTACCTCAATTACTCAAAACTTAAGGCCGCACTTTCCCAAGTTTTCCAGTTAACGTCTCATTTATATTTAACACTAGGTAGTATCCCGCGCTTCGTGCGGCCTGTTTTAATATTTTATGATTATAATTGAAGAAAAATTATATGATTCATATATGACCTTCAATATTTTCTCTTATAAAGAATTTGTTTCTCAAATTTAATATTTTTAGGTTTAATTTCAATGTTTTAAAATAAAATACATAAGAGTTTTAATTAAAACTAATAAGTGATAATTAATTATGCATGATCAGCGTTTTATAAACAAATTTGTGACTGGTGAAATATCATATTAATCAAAATAAAATTTAGTCGAATAATACAACAATCAACAATAAGTTCTCAAAAAGGATCATTTCACGATACTTTATATCACAAATCAATTAATATTTATTCAAAATGTTGTGAACATAATTTTATGTAATTTTTAATTTTTTATGTATAACATGTGATATTTATCTATTAACCATTATAGAGTTCAAACTCAACTTATTTAAATATTTTGATTGTGTCTTGCATGTGATATGTGTCAAATATATCTATAAGAAATTTGCATCTTTTGTTTTTTTTAAACAATTATATATAATGATGTTTAAGAGTTTATTATCTGTAAATATAATAGGCTGAACTTTCTCAAATATTATTTTTTGATGTTTAATTTCAAAGTATTTAAAAGATAACATATAAAATATTTAACTAAAAGTAATACGGAATATTTGTTTGTCATAATCAATATTTTATATTTGACTTATACATATTTAATTAAAAATATTAAAGAAAAATGTAACGTGTTTTCTACTTTTCATGTCGTTTATATCACTATATTACTTAATAATCATTACTTTTGTTTTGATTATTCAAATGCACTCGCGATCACTATGTACATACACACTCATACACATACTCGTTATCACACTATTGAAACCTATCAAAATCTCATATGTATTCCAATATAATTTTTTCATTCCCAGACTATAAAAACTTATCTCTTAGTAGTTTTTTAAAGTTGTGTTTTTAATATATACAATGACTCTTCCGTTCCAAATATATTTTTCTTAATGGATTTAATAGTCTAAGTTTTATAACTTTCTCAAAATATTTTTTTACGTAAATGTAAAACATTTTGAGACACTCACTTTTGTAGATACCCGTATCCGTCGATATTGGAATTTATAGAGAACCCGACAAACACCCGATGATGATAGGACACATGTATCCTTTAGTTGTCATTGTCATTATTTGGGCTCGTTTTACGATGTAGAATGAGCGTTGTCGACGAAGTATTAATTTAAATGATATTTAAATTAAATGTTTTTTTAAAGTGAGTTCATTTTATTGTTTTAATTTGAATTTATTTTCTTAAATTTATTTTATTGAAAATAAAATATATTTTTTTTGATTTGAAAAATCATTTATTTTAGTGTGTTATTTGATTTGAAAAATCGATTTCGAAAGTTGAAAACTCGTTTTAATCACACGATTTGTGAGCTCGTTTTATGCTTGATTTGGGCTCGATTTTCAACGCACTTTCGACCCAACTTCCTCTCCCATAACCCGCGTTCGATTCTTAGCCAAAGACTACCCCAAACCCTTTGTTTAACCCACCCAAATCTCGTTCCAAACATCCCCCCAACACAGCCCAATTCCTTCCTTTACCCGTGTTTGTATAGCCCATCGAAAGCCCTTCTAAACCGACTCAAACTTGGTCCAAACCCGCAACCCATCACCACCAACCCGTGCTCCACATTACCCACAACAACTCAGCACCTAGACCACCTCGAAACACTTCCACAAGTCCATCCAAAACAGGCCCCAAAACGAAAACAAAGACAAGCAGCATTTTGTTTTGTGTGCTCAAACCCGAGTCCAAAACCCGCTCCAAACACCACCTAAACCCGTGCCCATTGACCCTACACCATACCCTAGTATCCTACCCATATTACGTTAGCTTAACCACCAAGCAAACCCCCCATACAACCCCTAAAAACCTCACGAAATAGCTGATGGACAGCAACTATGCGAAACAGGCCCGACTGCTTGTTGCCCTACTTCTACCCTTCGAAACTCCTTATAAATACCCCCCTTTACCATACATTCATTCCTCTAAGTTATCCATACATACTACCGTCACTTACAAGCTTTAAACTCCAGAAACAAACCCTAATTGCCTCTCAAAAACCCTCGACAAAACCGACTTACAAACTGAGAATCAGTTTGTGTGTCCTCTTTGAAACCGTTCGTTCAACCATCAAACCTCCATTAAAATTCGAGTTTCTTGTTCCAAATTAACCATACAACATCCACCTGCATCTTAGACAAAGATTTATGAGCCAAATTTCCCTTGAGAGTACACGAATCCCCTCGAAAAACAGAGTGTTATACACTCTGTTTTTTTCTTTCTGTCTGTCCGATTCTGTTTGTGCTCATTTTTCGTGCCCAATAATTCAAAACGAGCAGGGATTGTTTTAAGATCTTTGTTCTCCTCTCTTTCTAGTTTTCAAAACATCTTTTAAATCTAATTTTCACCGTGAAACGAGTGAGAAATTGCAGTTTGAAAGTTGCTGTCCAGATTTACAAAAAACGTGTTTGTTGCTTTATTCCTTCGTCGACGACGGCCTCTCGAGATAAAATCTACCATCGATTACGACCCAAGACGGTGTCAACGATACATGTAGTGTTGTGCGGAAGCGATACGGAGTAGATGCAAAAAAATAAAAGACACAAAGATTTAACGTGGTTCACTATCAATGCGATAGCTACATCCACCAGGGCGAGGGAGAATAATTCACTATGTCGGGAGAATTACAGATTACAAAAGATGAGCACAGAGTTTTTCTAGATCTGCCTCTTAAAACTCTCAATATGTTTGCCTCACAAATCTCTCCTTAAAAGAATAACTAGGTTAAGGTAGTGTTTATATATTAAACTACCCTAACAAAGATTATCCTAATTAAGAAATATAATTAATAGAAACAAAATATTTCCTAATTAAAGTAAGGAAACCAAAAAAGAAGATGACGTCAACTTTTCACCAAAAAAGTCAACTCTAGAAAAGTCAACTCTAGTATTCCAAACGTACAGCAATATTTGCTTTTGGTCAGAATCTCCCGCGACCCGCAAGAACTCGCCCTTCTTTTCTTCCTTAGCTTAACTTTATCTCACCATAATCAAACTCCGACATACTCCGCAAGTGACATACGAGTCACATACTAACAATTCTCCACCTTGACTCGGACAGTCGCATTTAGCAAACGACTTCCAAACCACTCGACCACTATACAGGCCACTCGCAAGTAGACAAGTATCTGCCATGTTCCAGCAAATGAGCGCTCACACTAGAACACAATAGACTCCACCTTGAGTCTATAACCATCCAATATACCCTGGGTGGGTCGCCATCCAATTAGCCCTGGACAAAGGCTGCGTCCATTTAGCCCTGGGCCAGGGCAGCTCAAGGCTCCACCTCGAGCTCGACCCGAAGGGTCTAGACATAATCGTCTATATTCAACAAGTCCAAGCAATGTTTGAACTTCTTTGAATGGAAGCTTAGTGAAGCAATCTGCAGGATTGTCATTTATTCCCACTTTCTTCACTTTAATTCTCTTCTCGTTCCTCGAGAAAATGATACGACATCTATGTGCTTGGTTCTATCATGATGCACCTGATCCTTCGCCAAACAAATAGCACTTAAGCTATCATAATACAACGAAGCGACCTCCTGATGTAGACCAAGCTTACTTACAAGACCCTTTAACCATATAGCCTCCTTAGCAGCTGTTGTTAAAGCCATATACTCCGCCTCCGTGGTTGACAAAGTCACAGAAGATTGTAAAGTTGACTTCCAACTAACAACAGAACCACCAAGTGTAAAAACATACCCGATTTACGGACCTCTCGCTATCTACATCTGCAAAGATAATCGGAATCGAATATCCAATAACTAAACACTCATCATCATTCCCATAAACGAGACCAACATCCGCCGTTCCTCTCATGTAGCGGAAAATTCTCTTTACCGCTAACCAGTGTTCTTTGCCAGGTTGAGCCATAAACCTGCTAACAACACTAACAGCATGTGCAATATCAGGCCTAGTGCAAACCATGGCATACATTAAACTGCCAACTGCACTAGCATAGGGAACCGTTGACATATAAGACTTCTCAGCTTCAGTTTGAGGTGCAGAAGATATAGTTAACTTACCGACAGCATAAGGAGTATTTAAAGGTCTAGCATTACCCATACCAAAACGGCCAAGTATCTTCTCAATGTAGCTTTTCTGAGATAAGAAAAGCTTCCTTTTAGAACGATCCCTGTAAATCTCCATCCCTAATATCTTCTTCGCGGACCCTAGATCCTTCATATCGAACTCTGAACTGAGTAGCTTCTTCAAATTATCAACATCTGACCTTTTCTTAGCAGCAACAAGCATATCATCAACATATAAGAGTAAATAAATCAAAGACCCATCTTCTAGCTTGTTATGATAAACACAACAATCATATGGGTTTCTCTCATACCCATGTTCTACCATAAAAGTGTCAAATCTCTTGTACCATTGCCTTGGAGATTGTTTAAGCCCATACAAGGACTTCTTTAAATGACAGGCAAAGTGCTCTTTCCCTGGAATTTCGAACCCCTCTGGTTGCTTCATTAGAATATCTTCCTCCAGCTCACCGTGGAGAAAAGCGGTCTTGACATCAAGTTGCTCAAGCTCATAATCATAATGTGCCACTATAGCTAGTAACACACGAATAGAAGTGTGTCTCACAACAGGAGAAAAAATCTCCACATAATCAACTCCCTCTATCTGACTAAACCCCTTAGCAACAAGTCTAGCCTTGTATCTAACCGACTCAGCCTCTGAAGTTCCTTCCTTTTTCTTGAACACCCATTTACACCCTATCAATTTTCTCCCTTCTGGTGGTGGCACAAGTTCCCAAGTATTATTCTTGTGAAGAGACTCCATCTCTTCACCCATAGCGACAAGCCATTGACCGACTCACTACTAACAATTGCTTCTTTATAAGATGATGGTTCTTGGACTCAATTTCATCGCCTACCTGTAATGCATAACCAACCATCTCCTCAACATAGCAATTATTGCCACGAACTTTGCGGCCCTCAAGCTCCTCAATAAACCTACTAGTCTTCTTGCTTACACGTTTAGGCAAGTCAATAGGATCAGTTGGTTGATTAGAAGATTCACCCTGCTGACTTTCCTCATTAGCTGGAGTAGGAGTAGTCACAGGACTAGAAATAACTGGTTCGGCATCCTCCTCGATCACAACCCGTGGTAACATAGATAAAGTGGCAGGAGCCACCTCAAACTCCACCTCTTCCTCGGCACTATTATCCTTTTCAACACCCTTGGACACCCCTTTAGAAATAAACATGGAATTTTCATCAAAGGTAACATCCTCGCTAATAATAACACGACCCTCCGACGGAGACCAAATCTAGAACCCTTAACTCCATCTCCATATCCTAGAAAGCACCCCTTCCTTGCCCTTGGATCTAACTTACTATCTTTTACATGATAATAAGCTACACATCCAAAAACTCTAAGTGTAGAATAATCCGGTACATTGCCGCTCCATAACTCATAAGGAATCTTGCAGTTTATTCCCATATGAGGACCACGATTGATCAAGTAACAAGCTGTAAGAACTGCTTCACTGCAGTACCTTCTAGCAAGACCTGCATTAGAGAGCATGCATCGAACTCTCTCTAACGATTATGCAGTTCATTCGTTCTCGCTACACCGTTCTGCTGTGGTGTACCCCTGATGGTATGATGCCTTCCTATACCTTCATTCTTACAGAACTCATTGAATTCTCCTAAACAGAATTCCAAACCATTGTCCGTTCGTAGCTTCTTGATCTTCTTACCTTTCTGATTTTCCACCAAAGTCTTCCATTGCACAAAGACTTTGAAAGCCTCACTTTTCTGCTTAAGCAACCTAAGCCATGTGTACCTGGAATAGTCATCAATAAATGTAACAAAATAATAATGACCTCCCATACCTTCAACTCGAGCAGGCCCCAAAGAATCGAATGGATATAATCAGGACTTCTTTTGTTGTATGAACACCCTTGCTAAATTTAGATCTGTGTTTCTTACCAAACACACAATGTTCATAAAACTCAAGGTTCCTCACCTTGACACCGTTAAGAAGATCTCTCTTGGACAACAGTTGCATCCCTCTCTCAACCATATGACCAAGCCTCTTATGCCAAAGGTTAGTCATCTCTCCGTGATTTACGGATGCACAAACCGCAGAACTAGTCAGTGTTTCACCTTGAAATACATACAAGGTATTTTGTTTGACACCTTTCAGAATCAAACGAGAACCCTTTGTGACAGACAAAATCTTCCCTTTACCCTGGAACTCATATCCTAAATCACTTAATGAACCAAGTGACATAAGATTCTTCCCCAAAGCTGGAACATGCCTCACATTAGTCAAAGTACACTTCTTACCCTCAACAGTCTTCACCTTGATCGACCCAATACCCACTACCTCACAAGTAGCATTGTTGCCAACAACAACGTGACCCCATTAAAGGACTCATAAGTACTAAACCAATGCTTGTGTGGACACATATGATAAGAACACCCAGAATCTAGAATCCAACGATCTACAGATGACAGAATCAACCGCAAGAGCATAGTCCGCCTCAGAATCGTACTCCACATTCTTACTTTGAACTACAGTCGCATTAGACTTAGCTTTCAACTTAGGACAACTAGGTCTTTTATGCCCGGGTTCTTTACATAGGTAACAGACAACAGAATTACTAGCAGTATTGGTGTCCGGAGCCTTAGCCTTAGCCTTTTTCTTCCGACCTCCACCCTTCTTAGTGTTATTAACAACTAAACCTCGCACCCCGATCCGTCTCCTAAGTCAACGGTTGCTTTTTGTCGCAACTCCCTAGTGCAAAGTGTTGACTTCACTTCCTCTAGGGTCAATGTCTCTTTACCAAGAACAAAAGAATCTACAAAATTCTCATACGACGCAGGTAAAGAAACCAGTGAGAATTAAAGCAAAAGACATCTTCATCCTCAATCTTAACATCTATATTACGCAGATCTAGTAATATAGTATTATATTTGTCTAAATGATCACGAAGTGACATACCTATCTGCATCTTGAAAGAGAACAAACGTTGTTTCAACAACAACTTATTGGTGAGCGACTTTGTCATGTACAAACTCTCCAATTTCAGCCATAACCCCATTGCGAGTCGACTTTCGGCTACCTCGGTTAGGACATCGTCGACAAACTCAACAAGATCGATGAATGAGCCCTCTCCTCCATTGTTAACAAGGCAGGATCTTCCGTCTCAGTCACCCTAGATTCAAGCACCCGTAGAAGCTTGGTCTTCGTCACTTTCGTAGAGAAACCCGGCGTCAAGGGTTTCCAGATGCACCGCTCCTTTAGCAAAGCCCTCATCTTCAACTGCCATAGTGCAAAACTATTCCTCCCATCGAACTTCTCAATCCTTATAGTCTCACTCGACATCTTCTCCTCCCTGGATCCAAAAACTCAAAGCTCTGGTGCCAATTGTTGTGCGGAAGCGATACGGAGTAGATGCAAAAAAATAAAAGACACAAAGATTTAACGTGGTTCACTATCAATGCGATAGCTACATCCACCAGGGCGAGGGAGAATAATTCACTATGTCGGGAGAATTACAGATTACAAAAGATGAGCACAGAGTTTTTCTAGATCTGCCTCTTAAAACTCTCAATATGTTTGCCTCACAAATCTCTCCTTAAAAGAATAACTAGGTTAAGGTAGTGTTTATAGATTAAACTACCCTAACAAAGATTATCCTAATTAAGAAATATAATTAATAGAAACAAAATATTTCCTAATTAAAGTAAGGAAACCAAAAAAGAAGATGACGTCAACTTTTCACCAAAAAAGTCAACTCTAGAAAAGTCAACTCTAGTATTCCAAACGTACAGCAATATTTGCTTTTGGTCAGAATCTCCCGCGACCCGCAAGAACTCGCCCTTCTTTTCTTCCTTAGCTTAACTTTATCTCACCATAATCAAACTCCGACATACTCCGCAAGTGACATACGAGTCACATACTAACATGTAGGTTGAGGGTGCATCAAATCCTCCTCTTCTCCCTTTTATTTCGTTCTTTTTTATGTTTGTTTTTTATTGTTTCGTTTTATTTTGTTTATCGTTTGTTATCGTTAACTATGAAACTAGTTTAGTCCGAGTATGAGTTAAAGTACCACCACGAACACCCGCGTTGACTTGAGATGGTAAAGAAATCCGCCACATCGGTCGGTCGTACACCCCGTCTCATTTACATCCTCGTGTTCAAGGTAGGGCATTAATAAAACGATTTCTAACTTCGTTCCTCGCTTTTGATCCCTCGTTTGTTTCGACCAATTCGACCTACCTTAGGGCCCTTCACATGTTAGTTCGACCTCTGATTGTTAACATATAACTCATTTAGACGACATTAGATTAATTTAATAACCTAATTAGACATATTAGGTGGCATCGACATAGCTTTAAAAATCAACTAACAATTCTATAACTTAATTGAACGCATCTCTCTTTTCACTCGATTTCTCGCTAGCATAAGAGTGCGTGATTAGCACCTTCCTATTAACACTCGATGAGTAGCGTTAATATCGTAACTTCGTGACCTAATTCTACCCCTTTAGGCCGTGTAGAATACACATTCGCGTGACATCTTTTCAATCGATCAACGTCGTTTCTAACTTGTTTTCTAGCCCGCTTTCGAACTCGTTTCACAATTATTTGATCTAACTAATGAACTTGACCTAGGAACTAGGGTGGACGTGGCTTTAGGCCGTGAGGGTGGCCGCACCTTTTCTTGTTTCGTTTGTTTTATATCATTTGTTCTTTGTCGTTTCGTAGCTTGTAATTTATAGTTTGTTCATCGAGTTGTAATTTTCAAGTTTGTTTTAATTTTATCGAGTCAAAACTTCTTCAAAAACCTTAGTCTTGTTTGGTTAGATGGTTATGCCCCAATGCAT
Organism: Silene latifolia; assembly: GCF_048544455.1. Lineage (NCBI taxonomy): Eukaryota > Viridiplantae > Streptophyta > Magnoliopsida > Caryophyllales > Caryophyllaceae > Silene > Silene latifolia. Next base: position 14,456,262 of record NC_133538.1, on the reverse strand, counting down.
GTAAGAGCGTAGTAAATCGCATGTTGTTTAAAGCAACATGGCCCGATTTATGCTAATTGTAGATACCTCATTTCTGCACCTCCCGCAAACCACCCGGTGATGATTGGGCCGCATGTTTGATTCGCGGAACGATTTGTGACAGTTCGTAAGATTGTCATCAAGTGATTGCTCAAATATTAAATGTCAACCTCTTAGTTGTCATCTACGTCCCGATACGGTCGTTTTGGCAGTAATTAAAGTACATTCGGAGTCCGGGTCAAAACCGTCTCCATTTCGATAATCTTGTTAAATCCCCAGTCGGAATGTTGGAATGTTCGGATATTTCTATTCCATATTTCATAAATTCTATCTTTTGGCAAATAATATCCCGTAATATTCATAAGATAATCGAATTATTTCCGTCCTACCATAACTCGAACGCGGAAATCTTTCTTCAAACAGAGGAAACCTCCTGGGAATAGACGCGGCAGTCTTTGCGCCTCTTCCAAGAGACGCAGTGATGGCTGCTGCGCCTCTTCCCATGCCCTTCTTTGCATGTCTTACGTATCTTTTTCATATCTTTCCGAGATTCACTTCCAAAGAGTCTCCGAAACCCTATTCCGTCGTGTGATTAGTATAAATAGGAGCCTTCGTTCCTCATATTTCTCACGCGAGTGTCCGCCCTTCTCTTCTCCCTTTGCATTCTAGACTTTGTTCTTACTAATTGGCGCCTACGTGCTTGGACTTCCGACCACGTAAGCTCGGATCCTTCTGGGTACCAGCCTCTCCGTTGCATGACCGACCAATTTGACCAACTACACTCAATCAACTTAAATTAATCAATCGTTTTCCTCTTACGAGGTCACTCTCTTTGCATTCGCGTCGAGCATTCACTAATCGATATCTTAGTTCATCTCGTTTCGTCAACATGTAAGTCCGAGGGTGTATAATCCTCTTTTATTTATTGTATTTTATTTATCGTATCATCGTTGTAAGATTTATGTCGAAAACACCATTAAAACCGATTTCCAAAACCGTGCTTTAAGACTGTTTTTGCGGATTTCCGATGAGAGAGACGTCGAGAAAAGACGCAGCGAATCGCTGCGCCTCTTGAAGGAGCGCAGTTCTGCTGCGCCTCTTCGTGAGGTTGCCGCAGATTCTGCTTCTTTTCTTCTTCTTAAAATCCTCTGTAATTCGTGTGTTTGTTATTTGTTTCGTTTATTTTCTTTAATTCTTCATCACAATAGTTTAATATTCACATGTATATTATATCATAATTCATCATTCATTAATATGTTTTAATTATCACAAATCCGACTTAAATCCCTTATAATTCATATTTACGGGTTTTCGTCATTAAATTCAAACCCGGGTTTTAGAGATTCAATTTGTTCATATTGAGTTTTTGGAATTCGTCATTGATATAATTTTCATCTGCTTATTCGCATATTAGATTTGTATATCCGTCGTATTTAGCCTAATTGACTTATTTCAACAGAGAACTCATTAATGTTTCCATCATAATTTCATGTAAATAATCCGTTTGCATCCGTCTCATCCATGTTTATCGCTTTCATGACCATCATTGACATGTAATAAAAGTATTAATCACTTTCATCCGAGTAAATAATTTAATCGATCCATAAAATTACCAATTAACATTAACGATTTGCGTTCGGCTACGGCGAGAACTCACCCTTGACCACAGAACAGACGCAGAATGCCTGCGCCTCTTCCGAGGGCGCGATCTATCTTTGCTTTGTTCGAGATGATTTCGTCCCCTGAACTCCGTTTTACGCCTTGACCTAGTTTAATTAGTCCACGTATTAACTAACTATTATCCGTAATATCACGCTAATTCCTGTTCGTAATTTATTTCTTTTTATTCTTTTATTCTTTTTCTCAATTTATCCGTTTTAAAGGTATTTTCGACATAAATCGCCTATCCGTTGTAATTAATGTAATTTTCATTATTGTATTTCTTTTATTGTATTTCTTTTATCATTTGTATGTTTCCACATGTAAATCAACATTAAATTCCAACTTCGACCCAATTGTATGCTAATTACGTGTCAACCGACTTAGTTAAATTCTCACATGCTAGGATTAAAACTTGGATGTTGCATTGCATGCATATAACCAACGATATATCAAGTACGAATAACTTCCCTAATCATTAGTAGAGGCCGCTATCGAGGCGGGCGGGATTAGGTGTTCGATCAAAAGAGCTTCCTAATACGTACCCTCACCCCTTACTCCAGATCTCCGTGAGCACCCGTGTTCATTGGCATCCACGAGAGTCATTCTAGACATAGAATGCTAAGGGTAACGATTGCTTAGTCTTCATGTCACTACTTTGTGTCTTGACATGACACGAGGTATTCGAACGGTTCCAATTTCCCATAAAAATTGGTGGCGACTCCTTACAAAATGCAAACGCTTGTTTTTCGACCTTCACCAAGCGCCCCGTGGGCGTGGGGCGGCCCGCTGTCCACGGTTTGGCGACTCGCTGGGGATAATACACTTACGTGTAGCAAGGGTGAAACTTGAACAAGGTTAGGGAATAAGTTTGTACAAGACAATTGTCGGTTTTCATAACTCGGTCTTCCTAGATCGTTTATTCGGCCTTCCTAGGCCCAACCCAACCCATTCGACCAATCGTCCCGTCTAAACGGTCCTAATTCTTATTTGGGCCTAAGGATGGATAGCGATTGACGTCATCTATACCATGATGCTTACTCTTGTTTGTATCAAGGGCCTTCACTACTTGAGGAAATGGACTAGGAATCGGCCTTACTCTTGTTTGGCACGAGCCTCTCCACAGACTTCGGGTTTGATGGTTCGGTATGGCAACCTACCCTTTAAACCAAAACCCTTCTAAATGCACTCAGCATCCCGTTATAATGCCTGTATAAATGTGTAAACCCTACGTGATCACCACTTCTAAACAAAACCATGACGAATTTTCAAAAAAATCAAAATCCTTATTTTCAAACAAGAATTTCGAAATAGGGCCTTCAATTAGCGCAAAATCCGGTCAAAACTCCGTCCGATTGTCGTGTCAAAATTCGGGCCACAAGCCCATTTCAAACCTCACTTCGAGTCCACTCCTACAACTACACTACAGTTGACTAGGACACACATTTTCAAAGACCTTGTCTTTCTTCAAAATCCACTCAACACAAGTGGCACACACCCACTTCACGAGTCAAAACTTTTCCTCTTTTAGCAAGTGTGATAGAATGGTCGATCGTGTTTTGATTGGTCGCCGATCTCTTATCCAGTTTCCAAGATGCCCGGATCAAACGATGAAACAAACCTCCAGCAAATTCAAGAGAGTAATGATCGAATCCTAGCCGCGCTAGCCCAAATGCAAATCACTCAAGAACAAACCTATGACCGCCTTGAACTTATCGAAGGCCGTATCTTTGATGTAGAGGGAAGGTTGCCTCCCCTTAAAGGTGAAGTACTACGTGTTTCCGATGACGAGTCTAAAGATGAGAATCCTATCATAGGAACAAGCTGCGGTAGAAAAAGAGACTCCAATACCTAGAGGAGCAATTGATGTACCTTAAGGGGGATGACAGTTATAGGGAAAACAATCGCAAATATGAAGCCGTCAATTCCAAATTGCCAACTAACTTTAGCATGACGGATATCCCTAAGTTTAAAGGACATGAGAACCCTTTGAACCACATCCGCGCCTTCAAGGATTACATGTCTATCAAAGGCATCAAACCCGAGATGTTCTTAAGGATCTTTCCTTCATCTCTTGACACCATTCCGAAGCAATGGTTCTACACTTTAGATCACAAAAAGGTCGCTACTTGGGAAGACGCCGCAATCGAGTTCTCGAAACAATACGCGGATAATGCCGAGATCCAAGTCAACATGCGTACTCTAGAGGTTCTTACCCAAAATGACAAAGAAGGATTCACCGACTTCCTAAGTAGGTGGAGGAAGACTAGTACTCAACTAGTTGAACGCCCGGATGAGGCTACTCTTGTGGAAAAGTTTGTGGATAATCTCAAGCCCATATATGCCAACCATTTGAGATATCAAAACATCAAGACTTTCAAGGACTTAACTGTACTAGGGACGCGAATTGAAGATGACATCCGTAAAGGACTCTTGTCCAAAATGGTAGGTAGAGGATATCAAGGGTCCACAAGTCGTTCATACCGCTCTACTAGCAAGACCGACGAAGTCAACCTTCTCGAGCCATCCAAGAAAACAACTCCACCAAGGAAATTCACAAACCTTGGGGATACGTACTCAACGCTCTAAAAGGCTAATGAAACAAGGTAAACTCCAACCCATTGGACCTACTCCCGAACCCGAAAGGAAGTCCAAATTCTGGGATGAAAATTCCTACTGTGAATACCATAGGGGCAAAGGGCACGACACAGAAAAATGCTACAAGTTGAAACACGTGCTTCAAGATATGATTGAAGATGGTCGACTTCCAATTCCACCAGGAGGTAAGCCCAACAACACTCAGAATCCTCTTGGAGTTCTAGTGATTACAAGTGATGAATCTACCTTAGATTGCTCACACCTCATTTCTCCCACCGAAAATGAAATTCATGCAATTGAGAAAGAAAGGCTCTACTCCACTATCTCCCCTACCATTTCCGACTTCATCACATGGGCAAGGAATGTAGATAGACAAGTGTGGGAACTAGAAAACATGGTAACGACCTTGCGCAATCCCAACGCAATACCTAAAGAACGCGTACCATTGATCTTCTCTCAAAATGCCACTATGCAAGAAGTAGTCACCGTGGTTGATAAACTAGTCGATCAAATCATACGACTAAAAAGTGACATCATGAGAATGAAGGAACTAGCTGCAGTCAATGGGGTTTGGGCCGATGATGATGAAGACGAATACCTCATTGAAAACTCCTTAGTCAAGGAAATCGTCCAAAATGGTGAAGACCAAGATGTGGATCACCTAACTCGTTCGGGTCGCCCATATCAAAGCACTACTCAAAACGGTCCAACCAACGTCATCACACCAAATGACAACGAAGATGACCCCACTGATCATTTGCTCAAGCAATTACAGAAGACCAAGGCTGATCTTTCAGTCTGGCAATTAGTGGCAAGCTCATTTCCGCATCGCCAAGCTTTACTGCAAGCTTTGGCCAAATTGAATGTAGCACATAACTCCACTCCTGAAGATGTAGTCAACTTGGTCTTCCAAGAATCACCGAAGCTAAGTAATCCTATTACTTTCTCAGATGAAGACTTGCCACCTTTTGGCGCTAGTCACAACCTTGCTCTATACATCACTGTCATTTGTCTAAATAAGAATGTGCCAATGACTTTGGTAGATGATGGCTCGCTGGTCAACGTCATACCCCTCAAAACGGCATACAAGCTAGGCATGAAAAAGTCGGATTGGACCCCCACCAATCAAGGTGTACGTGCATATGACGGTACACGACGAAAAGTGGTTGGACTTGCTAGCCTAACCATAGCCACGGGACCAATTGAACGAAAGGTTAACTTCCAAATAGTGGACATCGAAGCTTCATTCAACATACTTCTGGGAAGGCCTTGGATTCATGCTTCCAAAGCGGTAACATCCACCCTTCATCAAAAGATCAAGATTCCACTAAATGGCAAAGTAGTGACGATCACTTCGTCACCCATCAAGGCAATAATCGAGAAGCAATCAAACAATCAAGTCCTTGCGGATCCCGTATACGAACTTGGGGGCTTCCAAAGTGTAAATGTCATAGAAAGTGAGTTGGCACCCTTATACTATAATCCCTACTCCAACTTGGTGGTCAACCACATACTCAAATCCCAGGGATACTTCCCTGGAATGCCTTTAAACCCAACTCGGAAAAATACCTTTGCACCATACAAGGAAGGCAACTCGACAAGGATACCACTTGGACTAGGGTACAAACCCACAAAAGAGGAAGTTCTCGAAATGCTCGCTCAAGTCCAAAATCGCAAGCACGTGGGAGTCCAAATGAGACCATATCTCCCCACTCTAAATGGGTACTTCGTTCAAGAAGGAAGTTCAGAACTCTTTCACGGATTTCCCGAACCTTGGCATTATCTTGAGAGGAAGTTACCCGGAATCGAGATCTTTCACGATTGCTACTTCATTCCTCCCGAAACGGTTCCTACCGTCAAAACCCGTCAAGCACCTTGCTTCGACGAACAAGCTGTGAGCCTATTGTTTGGAGAAGATCGATTCATTAGGGCCGCGCAGGATGAGATCATTACTATGATACTTCAGGACGATCGCTTCAACCCCACCGTTGATCACGTAAATCGACACAAAGCAAAGCAGAAAGGATGGAGAAAATCTATCAAATGGACCAACAACCAAGGAAGACTCTTCTTCAAGCTCACTCTTTGGATAAGGAGAGATGTTCAAAGGAGAACCAGAAGACGACGAGTTCGAGTCAGAGTCGGAGTCGGAGTCAGAGTCGGAGTCTAGAGAAGTCATTAGAGAGTCTACTCCTGTTGTCATCCCCACTCCCTTCGTTTCTCCTAGCTTAGCCTCGAGTAGTCACGGTAGTTCGGGAAATGCCCCAACATTGTTCCTTTGCCACCACCGACCATGGATCGGTTGGTTTCTTTGTTTCAACTTTACTCAAATCTTAATATGAATAAATCGGGTTCTGCTTACTCTCTGTGTTCTTTCGAGTGCAATTCTTTATGATGATACCGAGGATGACCAAGACCGGACTTGACCGAAATACCTCCCTACGTAGCCAAAGAAATATTACAAGAAGGGGAAGGGGGATCAGTAATAGAAGATACCGAACCCATCAACGTAGGAACCGAACTAGAACCCAAAGAACTTAGGATAGGGACTACCTTGAGCTCCACCGAAAGGGCCGATTTCATAGACCTCCTAAATGAATTCAAAGACGTTTTCGCTTGGTCCTACAAAGACATGCCAGGGATCGACGGGGATATCGCCGAACATAGGATTCCGATTAAGCCAGGTTTCAAACCCGTGAAATGAAGCTTGACGAATGAGAACAGAATGGGCTCTAAAGATTAAGGAAGAAGTTGATAAACAATTCAAAGCCGGGTTCATCAAAGTTTCCGAGTATTCGGATTGGGTAGCTAACATAGTACCCGTACCCAAAAAGAATGGGAGAATCCGTGTTTGTGTTGACTTTAGGGACTTAAACAAAGCGAGTCCAAAAGATGACTTTCCTCTACCTCACATTGACATATTGGTGGACAATCTGCAGGACCACGCATTACTATCCTTCATGGATGGATATGCGGGTTATAACCAAATCAAGATGGCCATGGAAGATATGCACAAGACCGCATTCGTCACCCAATGGGGAACATATTGCTATACAAAGAATGCCATTCGGATTGATCAACGCCGGAGCTACATACCAACGCACCGCAACTACACTCCTACATGACATGATGCACAAAGAAGTTAAGGTATATGTAGATGACATGATCGTCAAATCCAAGGAAAGAGAGGGACATATTGCGAACCTTCGCAAATTCTTCGCAAGGCTACGAAAGTACAACATGAGGCTCAATCCCCAGAAATGCACATTTGGGGTAACATCTGGGAAACTCCTGGGATACGTCGTCAGTCAAAGAGGTATAGAAATAGATCCTTCCAAAATCAAAGCTCTGATCGAAATGCCACAACCTCAAACAGAAAAAGAAGTCAGAGGATTCCTGGGAAAAGTACAGTACATAAGTCGATTCATATCGAAACTTACAATGATTTGCGAGCCTATCTTCAAGAAACTCAAGAAAACAGACCACACCATGTGGGATGATGATTGTCAAAAGGCGTTTGACCGAATCAAGGAGATATTGGCTAAACCACCAGTGCTCATGCCGCCACAACAAGATCAACCTCTTGGTTTATATCTCACGAAGAATCGAAACCGCCATGGGTGCCATGTTGGCTCAAACTGTAGGAAGCGAAGAAAGAGCTATTTACTATCTAAGTAAGAAGTTCTTGGAATATGAGTGCAAATACTCGCAACTCGAAAAGACATGCCTCGCTCTTGTGTGGGCAACGAAGAAGCTACGTCACTACATGCTTAGCTACTCCGTCAAAATATATTCCAAAATGGATCCAGTCAAATACCTCTTCGAGAAACCCGTCCTCAACGGACGTCTTGCAAGGTGGACTCTGATGCTCTCAGAATTCGACCTCAAATATGTGCCACTAAAAGTCATAAAAGGTCGCGCCGTCGCCGAATTCTTCGCAGAAAATCCCATCAACGACGCACAAACCATAGATACTTGGTCATTTCCCGACGAGGATATACTTCAAACAGATGTAGACTCCTGGGATCTATACTTTGATGGAGCATCAAATTTAAGAGGATTCGGAATAGGAGTGTTGCTCATTTCTCCTGAAGGTGAGCATACACCGATTTCTGTCAAACTCGACTTCGAGGTGACAAACAATGCTGCAGAATACGAAGCTTGTCTCATTGGGCTACAAGCGGCAATAAGCTTAGGCATTAAAAACCTCCGAGTACATGGGGACTCATCACTGATCATCAACCAAGTTACAAGATCTTGGAAAATCCGAAGTGAAAGCCTCGCACCCTATCAGGCTAGGATAGACCAAGTGGCTCAATTCTTTGATCACGTAACCTACTTACACCTACCTCGGGAGGAAAATCAATTTGCAGACGCTCTTGCGAAACTTGCATCCTTGATAAATATGCCAGATCACATGATAGACATGCCCTTGTGTATCGAACGACGGTCAGAACCGGCTTATGTCCACCAAATCACCAATGAAGAGGAAATCGCACAGGAACCCTGGTTCCAAGCAATCCTGAATTTCAAGCTTAATGGTACCTATCCACCGGATATGGACAAAAGGGGACAACGTGCTATACGCCTATTAGCTTCCCAATACATCCTGATGCAAGGAGAGTTATACAAAAGAACACCTCTTGGTGTAGTCCTACGTTGCCTTGATCATTCACAGGCACGAAAGGTGATGGAAGAAGTCCACGACGGAGAATGCGGTCCCCACATGAGTGGGCCTATGATGGCAAAGAAAATCACACGTTTAGGGTATTATTGGACCACAATGGAATCCGATTGCATCAAATACGTGAGACATTGCCACAATTGCCAAATCTTCGGGAATGTACAACATGTCCCTCCTTCGTTGCTATACACGATGACATCTCCTTGGCCATTTTCCGCATGGGGAATTGACATAATCGGAAAGATAACCCCCCGAACAGGAGGTCACCTGTTTCATTCTAGTGGCAATTGACTACTTCACCAAATGGGTAGAAGCAGCTTCCTACACTGGTCTTACGGCTAAAAATGTGGCAAAATTCATACAAAACAACATCATCTATCGATATGGTTGCCCACATGAGATCATTAGTGATAATGGGTCACACTTCCAAGCTGAAACCGAGCAATTGCTAGCCAAATATAAGATTAAGCATCACCACTCTTCGCCCTATAGACCACAGACTAACGGCGCGGTAGAGGCGACAAACAAGAATGTTGTCACAATTCTCAAGAAAATGACTGACAACTACAGAGATTGGCCAAGCAAGATACCTTTTGCCCTATGGGGGTACCGTACATCAGTTAGGATGCCCACTGGGGCTACTCCTTTCTATTTGACCTACGGCATGGAGGCCGTACAACCAGTCGAACTAGAAATACCATCCTTGCGTATTCTACTCGAAAGCCAAATCCCTGAAGCCGATTGGAAGAAGGATAGATATGAATAACTCATCCTCCTGGATGAACGTAGGCTACGCGCCTTATATAATGTCCAAACATATCAAGCACGTATCAAACGAGCTTTCAACAAAAGGGTTAGGCCAAGAAACATCAAAGAAGGAGACTTAGTACTCAAATCGGTTAGAGCTCTTTTACCTGTCGACCCAAGGGGAAAATTCAAACCTAATTGGGCCGGACCATATCTAGTCAAATCCATACTCCCAGGGGGTGCGGTTAGAATCACAGACCTAGATGGGAATGAGTTTTCAAACCCCACAAACCTTGACCAACTGAAATGATACTATGCCTAGAATAGGACCACACACGCGCCTCGCGTAAACCCATGTGTCGCTCCTGTGGCACTAAATAAACGGCCCCTGGCCCAGCTGAAATAAGCTAAGTGTCACTATGCTCTTGCATTTTGACAAATTTGTCATCCTCATATCATCAAATAAACTAAATTCGCACCTTGAGAACAAGCAAAAGCTCATGCTTAGTTTCTATGTTCATTACAAGCTCTTGCTTCGAACAATTATTCTTTTACATTTACTCGAACTACGCGCAAGGGTTTGATTTCGCTTTTTTAAGTGAATACGTAGGCAATCCTTCACAGGATTCAACCCATTATACCTAAAATGTAAATAGAAGGACATTTGGGTTGCATTTGAAATTCGACAAGAATAATAAAAGAAAATCACAACGGTTTCATAACCATTCAACCTTTTTTATTCCATTCAATTTCTAAATAATAATAGTACGTTACATAATAAAAATAGAATAGGCTAGGATTCTAAAAATCCCTCCTTTTTTATGACAACAATAATAATAATAATAATAATCAAATAATAAATAAGGACTCGGGCTATTCCTCCATCTTCCCCTTGCCCTTGTCACTCTTGTCATATTTCTTGTCACGACCTCGAGCCGGGCGCTCTTGCACCACTTCAGACCTAATCACCAACGGTCTTTCCCGAGGCCTGACTCTTCCGTTCTTGCCAACCACCATTTCCGCAACAGGAGTAGTCTTTGATTTCTTCGAAGGGTGAATGACTGAAAACCGGCTTCTTCTTCTCCTCGTCGGATGCTTCTCCTTCTCTTTCTCTCCCTCGCGCACCTTGTAGTCAACGGGTTCGCGTTTCCTTAGTCTCTCGTGCTCTCCGAAGTCGCAGCCTTTCTCCACCTCAGATAGGAATCCGACACCCACAAAGCATTGGCGGAGAAACTCAAGAACCACATGTTTCTTTGGGCCCATTTGATAGCCCACTCTCTTAGGCTCTCTGTAGTAAGCGCCATAGCAGTCATGCAAGGGGACGGTGTCAAGCCTCGGGATCGCCCGCTTCAGCCCCAACTTGCCTCATCAATCTTTCCGGAAAGATGCATACCATGAACTCCAGTCCCGGAATGCGCACGGACCTAGTGGGATCCAAAGAAGACACTCGGTGACATACTTGAGGTGCCACCACAAGACAACCCACCTAATCAACGGGCCATCATCATTCTTGACTTGTTCTTCCAATAGTCACGGACCGGGTGAAGTCCACCATGTACAACCGCGTCCTCATCGCAATCATACGGGAATGATAGGAAAGTGCATGAACTGGGGGCTCGAGCAGTCGGAGCCGTTCCATAAGCCAAACCTACCAAAAGCAGGTATTAGACACCAAACAAAAAAAAAAAAAAAAAAAAAAAAAAAAAAGGAAAAAAAGGAATGATGTCTCTTACCTGCAAAATGACGGGACTCCCCAAGAACGGCAGATCGCGGTTGGATTTCCTATTATCCAAACCCAAGATGATCTCCCCTAAGCATAAACAAGCTGGGCTCCTGCGCAGCTCCATTTGCTCAATAAGACCCAAAAGACGGGGATCACCTCTCAAATCTTCATCAACGTGTCCTTGGAAGACATACACGTGCAGCAAACAAAAGCCAAATGCCCTCCTCCTGGCAACATGGGAAACAGTAGGGTCGGCCCTGTTAATGAATCGGTCTACAAAATCCAACATTCTCACGCCTTTCGGGGTAACTAGGCGATCCACCTCAAGTCTGGTCAGTCCAAGCAAGTCTCTGAATTTGCTCTTATACCCTTGTGAAGTGGAAGGAATGGCAGGTAAATGTTCAGGATCCCATCCACCAATAGCAGCTATTTCTTCAGGAAATGGGCAAATGTCACCTCCTGGGAACGCGAAAACATGATAATTCGGGTCCCAATAGTCAAGGCAAGCATCCAAGAACGGTTTTACAATCTTAATGAGTTTCAAACTCAACAAAGACCCAAGGTTATAAGCACCCATGTCGTGCTTCTCCACATTCGAAAACTCGTTGGTCCATTCCTTCAGACGGATCTCCAAAGTATTCATGATGACAATTTTCTCTTGAAGATTTATTTCGAGAGTTTTATGTGAATAGACGAGGAAGAGACGGAAGAATTGTGTGAATTAACGCCTCGTCGACGCTTCTATTTATACTAATTGCTGTTTCCAAAAATCCGCTTAACGGACCAACTTGGGAACAGGCGCGGCCCGCGCGCCTCTTCAAAGGGACGCGACTCATGCTGCGCCTCTTCCCGATCTCACTTCGTGATTTCGCGTTTGGATCTTTCCTAATTCTATAACGAATAATTTCCTATTCCTACGGGATTTTATTTTGGTAAATACGAGCAGTTTACCATGTTTCAAGTTTCCTATTTTCGCGGGCACGCATTTCGAGGCAACATCGACACCTTCGCCATTTCATGACACTCAAACTTTTTATTCTTAGGAAATGAATTTCATTTTTTTATTTTTTAGGAAGTAAATTTCATTTTCTTTTTGGGAAACAATTTCCTTTTGTTTTCATTTCAACATTTCATTTCTACACTTACAGATTTCTCTTTTTTCTTTTTTTTTAGGGGGTAACCCTCCCTACCGTCCGGTCATTTCCGACAAAATTTTTGCATTTTTGCATTTTTTCGTGCTCTTTCGAGTCTCATTTTGCGCTGGTCAAAGGCCATATGTATAAAATGTATGTTTTGCGTGATTTCTATGTAAATTTTTAGAAGATGACGGCGTAAACCGTTATCTACCAAACCTGTTCAAGAACTAACTTGCAGATACAAGCAACACAACCCAAAGAAAGGCACTCGGGCCATCGTATATACAAATGTACAAGCAAACTGGGGGCTTGCGCCCCGAACAAAGTCCAAAGTCCAAGCAAACTGGGGGCTTGCGCCCCAAACAAAGTCCAAAAATGTTCAAAATCAGATGTCCAAATGTACAAAACTACACAAAACTACTGCTGGGCACCCTCCAACTCAGCAACCTTGCCGTAAGAGCAGCAATCTCGGCATCCCGAAACTCGAGCTCCCTCAACAAGCGAGCTGTCTCCTCCCGAGACTGGGTCAACTCTCGCTCCGACTCACGACCAGCCTATAAACAGAAGTAAATTGGCTCATGTCAATCAATTCAAACAAAACTGAAAATCAAAAAATCAAAAGAAATCAAATGAGGTTCATACCTGACGACCTCGACCACCGACGAGTGCCTCGATGGCAGTAGCTCGCAGCCGGTTGGCCACCCTCCATAGTGCCACGAACCGGGATGGCGCGACCTGCATTATCAAAAGAAATTCTCAGTAAATTGAACAAGTTCAATCAAATGTGTTCTTACACGAAAGGTATATAAGCTGGAGGCTCACCCTCCGAATCAGATGCCGCCGGTCGTCAGGCCAAAGATCCGTCACAGCTACGTCAAAGTCACGCAACTCGGAGATCGTCGTCCTCCCAGTCGCGTCAGTGTACTCGAGGGTCTCGGGGTACTCTGGGGGCTCGATGCCCGCCGCCTCGACCTCCTGCAAGGACAAATAATTCTCATTAATCGACGATCTTTCGTCGTAATTCTCAAAATCAAATCAAGGAAAAGTAAAAGATACTCACCACTACTGGCCAGTACGCCAACCTCCCGTAAAGGAACGCCGAGTAGTCCTCGCCAGGGAGAAGAAGGTCGTCGCCACTGGCACCAGCCAGGTCCGCCTCCCTCTCAGCCTCAAGAGGCTCCCTGAACATCGTCCTCGGAGGATCAACGGGAACCGTCAACGCGTCCCGAGAGCACTGACGAGCCAAACGCTCTCCCGGATACCACACGGGACCCATCGACGCCCACAACAAAGGCCGACTCGGGCTCCTAGGTCGAAGGACCTCGGCGACAAAAAGGAGGCGCTCGGCGTACTCCGCCCAAGGTCCAGGCACCCACTGCGACAAGATAAGGCAAATATCATTCCTATGATCAAGTGAAGGCAAAGGATATGAAATATAAATGAATACGAGTGGGATACTCACGCTCGCTTTCACCGGTGAAGGGCGTTCACGTCCCGCCGGTAGACATTGTGCGAAGAGCGCTTGCTCTTCGTCCGGCACATCACCCAATCCCTCACCACGGGATAGGCCTTCTCCAGCGGCTCCGTCCTCTTGGGCGCGAGACTCGGGAAGTAAGAGTACACCCACGCCTGTAGAACAGAATAATCAATGACGATCTTTCGTGATTTAATAAAGAAAGGAATTTACCTTGGTCTAAAGGAAGGTTCATACCTCCAACAGTAGTCCGGTCCGAGCGGCGCCAGGAGAAGTCCCCTTCTCCATCAACTCCGGACGAACCATGGCCCTCATGAAGCGGATGAGGACCGAAAAACCAGCAGTGACCCAGTCCCAGCGTCCTAGGGAACTCAGGTCAGAAAGAAAGGGAAGAAGCTTCGTCGATAGCCTCTCGCCCTTGTCTCCGAGGTAAATCGAAGACAGGAACCACCAAAGCCACAGACGAGCCCTCTGCTCAGCTGTACAAGGAGGAGGAGCAGTCTCCCTCCCATCGATCGTCACCAGCGCCGGGGTCTTCCCCGCAAAGTAGTCTCGGACGTAGGTACTGGGTACCAAACCCGGCACTGCAACAGCCTTCGGCGACAAGTTCCAGCCGATCAATCTCCTCGCCTCGGCCGAATCCGCCCTCATAGCAGTCTCCGGCCACACCATCTCCTCGGTCCCACACACGGACCAGGAGAAATCATGCCGTAATCCTCCAGAGTAACTCCCACCTCACCGAAAGGTAGGTGAAACGTGGAAGTCGTATCCCAGAATCGGTCCAAGAAAGCGCGGACCAGGCTAAGGTTAGCCCGCAACTTCCTCTTCACGATATCCCTCCAGACCTGAACCAGAGGACCAAACGCTCCACGCTCGATCATGGCCCTCTCCTCCGCCGACAGCCGCTCGTAGTGCTCCATCGCTGTCGTGTAACCCGAGAACGACCTGATGTTCCCGGCCTCCTATAATGATTTGAAACAAAGCTATCTTTAGTTTTGGCTGAAATTTGAAAGAAATTTGAACTAAAAGAATGAAAGAGGACAGGTAGTGAGTAGTGAATTCCTATTTACCAGGCTCTTCACCGTCCTGTAGGACAGGTGACCCTCTGCAGCCCACACGAGGTGCCTACTCTCCCAGATCTCGGCCCACGCAGGAGCTCCCCTCAGCTGGCGACCTCCTCGCCTAACGTTGGCCCGTCTCGGGATCTCCTCCTCCTCGACAGCCTCCTCCTCGTGAGCCTCGTCTCAGCAGCCATCACCGCAGCGGTGAAGGCCTGCTCTAAAGCCTCCTCAACAGTACTGACTTCTATCTTTGGCCATATTCCCGCCAACCCAATCACTCATGTGATAAATTGGGTCAAGTCAAGTCCAAGTCAAAGCCTAGTTCCAGGTTCAAGTCGAAAATTCGGCAGCATTCCGCCATAACGGCGATTATGCCCTAGAAAGGTGTCCTGAAAAAGTTGTCACAAACCAAAATTTCGAGATGGTATAAAGTTTACCCATCATCCAAGGATCCCAAATACCAAATTTCATCGTCAATGGGCGTTCCTAAGGCTATTTTCGAAGCAATTTACGGTTCAGCTGTAAAACCGTCTCAAATTCACTAGACCGACGCAAGCAGATTCAACCTCAAGTTTTGCCAGAGTTCGCTTGAGACTAACGCAAGCGGATTCCCCAGCAGTTTCTACTGACGTCCTGCTGCTTTCAATATTTTTTGTTTTCCCGCAGAGTTCGACCAAAGTTCCCTGTGACCCCTAATGCCTTCAGACACCAAGTTATCTTCAGACCAAAGAGTTTCGCCGAAGCGTCTTCAGTCCCGCTTCACCCAGGGGTATCTCAGGTATGGTTTCTTCTTATGGCTGGCGAGCTTCCTTACGTAGTCTAATGGACTTTAAACGACCCTCCCCGATAGTCGACAGACTCTAAAATGTTCCCGACGACAGGTCCTTGGTTCAGACCCCTTGAGCCGCCTCGCGTCGCCATAGTCGTCAGGTTGTAATCTTCGATTGACCTGATGGCTATACTTTGACTTTCGCCTTGTCCAAGCCTCGGTAAAAGTGGGGGCTCAGAGATACCTCATTTTCGCACCTCCCGCAAACCACCCGGTGATGATTGGGCCGCATGTTTGATTCGCGGAACGATTTGTGACAGTTCGTAAGATTGTCGTCAAGTGATTGCTCAAATATTAAATATCAACCTCTTAGTTGTCATCTACGTCCCGATACGGTCGTTTTGGCAATAATTAGAGTGCATTCGGAGTCCGGGTCAAAACCGTCTCCATTTTCTGATAACTGTTAAATCCCGAGTCAGAATGTTCTGGAATGTTCCGGATATTTCTATTCCATATTTCATAAATTCTATATTTTGGCAAATAATATCCCGTAATATTCATAAGATAATCGAATTATTTCCGTCCTACCATAACTCAGACGCGGAAATCTTTCTTGAAACAGAGGAAACCTCACGGGAATAGACGCAGCAGTGTCTGCGCCTCTTCCAAGAGACGCGATTCTTTGCTGCGCCTCTTCCCAGGCCCTTCTTTGCATGTCTTACGTATCTTTTTTCATATCTTTCCGAGATTCACTTCCAAAGAGTCTCCGAAACCCTATTTCGTCGTGTGATTAGTATAAATAGGAGCCTTCGTTCCTCATATTTCTCACGCGAGTGTCCGCCCTTCTCTTCTCCCTTTGCATTCTAGACTTTGTTCTTACTAATTGGCGCCTACGTGCTTGGACTTCCGACCACGTAAGCTCGGATCCTTTCGGGTACCAGCCTCTCCGTTGCATGACCGACCAATTTGACCAAATACACTCAATCAACTTAAATTAATCAATCGTTTTCCTCTTACGAGGGCACTCTCTTTGCATTCGCGTCGAGCATTACGTAGTCGATATCTTAGTTCATCTCGTTTCGTCAACATGTAAGTCTGAGGGTGTATAATCCTCTTTTATTTATTGTATTTTGTTTATCGTATCATCGTTGTAAGATTTATGTCGAAAACACCATTAAAACTGATTTCCAAAACCGTGCTTTAAGACTCATGTTTTTTGCGGATTTCGATGAGACGGGACGTCGAGAAAAGACGCAAAGAATCGCCGCGCCTCTTCGAAGGAGCGCAGATTCTCTGCGCCTCTTCGTGAGGTTGCCGCAGATTCTCGCTTCTTTTCTTCTTCTTAAATCCTCGTAATTCGTGTGTTTGTTATTTGTTTCGTTTATTTTCTTTAATTCTTCATCACAATAGTTTAATATTCACATGTATATTATATCATAATTCATCATTCATTAATATGTTTTAATTATCACAAATCCGACTTAAATCCCTTATAATTCATATTTACGGGTTTTCGTCATTAAATTCAAACCCGGGTTTTAGAGATTCAATTTGTTCATATTGAGTTTCTGGAATTCGTCATTGATATAATTTTCATCTGCTTATTCGCATATTCGTTGTATATCCGTCGTATTTAGCCTAATTGACTTATTTCAACAGAGAACTCATTAATGTTTCCATCATAATTTCATGTAAATAATCCGTTTGCATCCGTCTCATCCATGTTTATCGCTTTCATGACCATCATTGACATGTAATAAAAGTATTAATCACTTTCATCCGAGTAAATAATTTAATCGATCCATAAAATTACCAATTAACATTAACGATTTGCGCTCGCCCGAACTCACTCACCCCTTGGAACAGACGCAAGAATCGCTGCGCGCCTCTTCCGCAGGGCGCAGATCTATCTTTGCGCTGTTCGAGATGATTTCGTCCCGAACTCCATTTCTGCCTTGACCTAGTTTAATTAGTCCACGTATTAACTAACTATTATCCGTAATATCACGCTAATTCCTGTTCGTAATTTATTTCTTTTTATTCTTTTATTCTTTTTCTCAATTTATCCGTTTTAAAGGTATTTTCGACATAAATCGCCTATCCGTTGTAATTAATGTAATTTTCATTATTGTATTTCTTTTATTGTATTTCTTTTATCATTTGTATGTTTCCACATGTAAATCAACATTAAATTCCAACTTCGACCCAATTGTATGCTAATTACGTGTCAACCGACTTAGTTAAATTCTCACATGCTAGGATTAAAACTTGGATGTTGCATTGCATGCATATAACCAACGATATATCAAGTACGAATAACTTCCCTAATCATTAGTAGAGGCCGCTATCGAGGCGGGCGGGATTAGGTGTTCGATCAAAAGAGCTTCCTAATACGTACCCTCACCCTTACTCCCGGATCTCCGTGAGCACCCGTGTTCATTGGCATCCACGAGAGTCATTCTAGACATAGAATGCTAAGGGTAACGATTGCTTAGTGTTCATGTCACTACTTTGTGTCTTGACATGACACGAGGTATTCGAACGGTTCCAATTTCCCATAAAAATTGGTGGCGACTCCTTACAAAATGCAAACGCTTGTTTTTCGACCTTCACCAAGCGCCCCCGTGGGCGGCCCGCTGTCCACACTAATGCGTGCTTTGGTGTGTGGCCCTATGTCTAATTCGATAAGATTAAGTGAAAGCACGCATCACGAGGAGTGACCCAAGGCCGTGAGTCATGTAAGCAGTGGGCCACCCCCCTTGTGCACGTTTCCCTAGGCCGAATTGGCCGTGTAATGTGTCGTGTACGGTTTTGTGTATAGCGTTGTATTTTAGATCGAGTTGTATCTTTAATTTATCGTTGTGTCGGCATGAAATGCCTGGGTTGTAATAGGATAGATCCCAACGGCTCCCCCATTCCCCCTAAGGCTTGTTTGCTTTGTTTTGTATGTTGTTAGATCAATCAACCCACATGCTAAATTACAACTTTGACAAAGTTAGTTTAGTTGCATCTAAATCGACATAGAAACTTCACATGTTAGGGTTTTGAAAACAATGTTTGCATATCATATATCGTAGTAGCTATGACCTTGTTTGAAATCCGACACTTGACTTAGTAGAGGCCGTTATTGACAGGCGGGGTTAGGTGTCCTTATGGGCTTCCTAACACGTACCCTCACCCCTTACTCAAGATCTATGGTTTGTGGATCCGTCTAAATACCATTGGATTACGAGAGTCATTCAAATCGAGTGATATAGGGTACAAGTCTTTATCTTTAATCACTCGTAGTCGATTGGCTTTATGCTTTTCGATGAAAGGTGTAAAGTTGACTTGAACGGTTCCAAGTTCCCAAAAAACTTGGTGGCGACTCTAATTTGTCTTAATTCGATTCGAAAGAACCTCGAGTCGATTATGCCTAGTGTGGATCCCGCGGACGCAGTTCCCGCGGGCGTTGTCCACAGTTTAGCGACTCCGCTGGGGAAAAGAGGACTAGTTACACTTTGTTTCTAGGGTCTTTTCGTCCGAGGTGAAACTTGAAAAGAAAGTATTGGAAAGTAAAACATTACTCATAGTGCTACGATTCATGCATAAACCCTTAAGGACTTTCCCGGGCCGTCCCAGCGTTTCTTTGTGATGCGTAGGGGGCGACGTCCCACTATGCCAGGAACTCGCACATTGCTTGCTTCCGCTCCGCCTCGTCGTGGTTCTTGATGGTGGGGATGCTCTTCTAGGTACTCTACCTAAAGGCCCTTGCTCTATAAGACCCAAAAAGGATGGAGGGCATAGACCTTCTTGTAGAAGACTTGCCGAGACTTAGAGATGTCTAGGAGCATACATCCTTATAACATGAGAATGACAATGTGCGAAATGAATTTCCCGAGTCTTTTCAAAATTTTCCGTATCGATTTCAAAATCGAACTTTTGAACAACTTACTTTCAAAATAGCATGGTTTTAAAAACGCGGAATGCTGCCCAAGTAGGACTAGATTTTTCGGCCCAAAATAAGCTTTTATAGCCGGCATGCTGCCCATTTCAAATCGATCATTCGTTTTTTTTTTCAAATTCAATCCAAAATGTTTCTCGAACCTTAACCAAGCATGAAATGCGTCGATTCGTGTCCGGGTCCTGGCCGTGTTAGGCCAGGCGTGTTTCGTTCTAAGAGTCTAGAACACGACCTTGTTGGGTCACCCAAGCTCACCTCTTGGGCTTCGAGTCATGTGGGTCGACCATTTGGTCGAGGATAGTCCACAGAAAGGTCCAAGCTAGGCCATTTAGGGCGTTTCACTTGAACCTATGGGCTATGTTAGTCCAATCACGGGTTTAGTCACACCGAGTCCAGTTTAGAATCGAGTTATGACAGCTTGAGTCATGTCGTCTTGTCGAGTCTAAAATTAATCGAGGTCTAAATCCAACCGTGAGTCGAACCTTTTGGTTAGTCGGACATAAGTCGAGTCTTGACTTGAGTCAAGTTGGTGTCGTGTCCTTAAGTGTGCAGGGGCTCTTACTTTTAAATATTGACTCGGTTCGGAGTTTTCTTGTAGAAAGGCCGCCAAAAACCCGACGTCAAGCAATGGAAGATGCTGTTAACAAACTCACCGAGGCCGTGAACCTCATGATGACCCGAATGGATGCAATCGAATCTAAGCTAGGTGAAGATTCCTCTTCATCTACCCCACCTCTAACTGATCTGGAGAAACGGTTCAAATTCATTGAAGACCGTCTGAAGCTCTCCCAGGGGAAGAACATCCACTACGAAAATGCTAGGGCCTATGCCCCGATTCAGATAAGTTGCCCACAAACATGGTACTCACCGATATCCCAAAGTTTAAGGGCACAGAAGATCCGGTCCACCATGTTAAGGCCTATAAGGGGTACTTAGCATCGAAGGGAGTGCCCTCGACATGCTCTCGAAATTTTCGCTCAATCTCGGATGAACACCGAAGGCGTGGTTGTACAATCTGGACCTTAAGAACTTCCCCACTTTCGAAGATATCACGGTGGAGTTTTGTAAGCACTATGCTGATAATGTCGAGATTCGGACCAACATAAGAACGCTAGAGGTTATGACACAGAAAGACAAAGAAGGCTTTACTGAATTCCTTGCAAGATGGCGCACTGAAAGCCTGAAATTAGCCAAGAAGCTTGACGAAGTTGAAATGGTAGATAAGTTCGTAAAGAATCTACGACCTATTTACCGCAATGCTCGAAATACAGAATTTTGGCTCTTTCAAAGAATTGATAAGAATCGGGATAAAGGTAGAAGAAGATGTCATAAGGGAGAGGTGAAAAGCCGAAAGGGTACCAAGGGCGTCATCGTCTAAGGGCAAGGCCCAAGCAGCGGCCCATATTGATGAAGCCATCAATCTCTTAGAAGGGCAATCGAAGAAGTCGCAGCGCCAAACACCTAGGCCTTTCACCGATATCGGATGCACTTATACATACGCTCTCCAAAGGCTCATAGCCCAAGGAAAGCTGGAGCCTATTGGTCCAACTCCAGACCCTCCCGCTGATCAACAAGGTAAATGGTATAAACCAAATGCCTCATGTGCCTTTCATCAAGGGAAAGGCCATGATACTGAAAGGTGCTATCGACTGAAGCACGAAATTCAAGACATGATTGAGAGTGGAACACTCCCGATCCCAACTGTTAAACCCAATAACATCACCAATCCATTTGGCGATCACGCCAACTTTGTTTCTGTCGAAGACAATGTCGATTATTCCCATCTTATCCGCCCATGTCACTTGAAAGGGGTGTTTATCGGTAAAATATTTGTGGATTGCTTTGAATTCTTGCCAAACCCGAAGAATGAAATTCAAGTCGGGAGTCTTGCTCTAGAATGTACTCCTCTCGTTAACGAAGTTAATAAAAGATAATTCGGTTCACCAACCTTCATCACTGGCATAGATCCTCAGAGGACTACCTTGGGATAGAGGCAGACCATCAAAGGGATCAAGGACTAGAACCGAGCATCTAAGTTGACAGCTGAACAAGAGAAAGCTCAAGACCAGATTTGAAAAATTATGAGTCGGGATCTGTTTTCTTTTCTTAGTCGAGTCGAGTCTAGGACTTTCTTTTCTTGAAGTTGAGTCGTGTTGGGTTCCTTATGTTGATGATAACATGCCCATTTGATTTGTGTTATCTTAGTTTACCTTTTCAGGATTAATGATGTAATCAAGCTTGGATTAAGAAGTGTTGAAGTTGTTATTAATCCCATTGTATTTAGTCAAGTGTCATCTAATGTACAAGTGAGAAAGTAGAGTATATTAGAGTAATAGAAACGGTCCAGACGACTGTTGCTTTAACAAGTAAACAGCTGAGTGGATTGTTGCCACAACTCGTAAAAACTTGAAGCTCTCTTTTTATCTTTCAAATGCATTTCACGTGACCCATATTTTTCAAAAATAAAAATCAGATTTTTATTAAAGAGGTGGTCTTCATTAAAGAGTGGTTTGAATTATTATTTTCAAAATGTTTCCTCTTTATGCAAATTCAACCCTTTGGCTCTTTAAGAAAACAAAGAATGCTTTTTGCCATTTTTGTGTTAACTTGTCATCATGTGACTTGTCTCATATCCTTTGTTTTCTGATTTTGCATGAGCATTTAAGGTTATCTTTCAAACCTTCTTTCTCTATTCTTGCCTTTGCAAAAGAGCCCTCTTTGGTGCAAGTTTTGGGTGGTTGCTATTGCCCTTCACATGTGAGGTCTTTGACCCTTCAAAACCCTAGCAACCCCTTCACTCACCTCCTCTATATAAACCGTGTCCCTCCTTCATAAATCCTTAAGACTTTTCTGAAATAATTCTTCCATCTTTGCAAATTATTTTTAAAGCTAAAAATCGTGTTTTATTTGCAAAAATCTTTAAAAGTCTTCAAGTGTCTTCAAGTTGTTACAGTCGTGGCTACTGTTGCTTTTCTATACTAAACTCTCTTGCTTAAGAATTGTTGATCTTGTAAAAGTTGTCCACCTCTATTCTTTGTTAAGAATGTGTTAGTGGAAACTTGATCCTATAACATTCTAAGTGTGTTAGTAGAGTTTAGGACGGAGTAGTCTTTAACTCTTGACAACCGGAGTAGGTTGTGAGTTGGCAACCGGAGTAGGTTGCGAGTTAGCTTGTCATGAGAACGGAGTAGTTCTTGTGCTAGCTTTACAACCGGAGTAGGTTGGTGTCTTTTATTACAAGGGTCTTTTAGTTGTCGGAGTAGATCACTAAAGGAAAGTAATAAAAAGGTAGATTGGACGTAGGCACTTGAGTATTTGCCGAACCAATTCAAAAATCTCGTGTTCATTGTTTTTACTTTATTTTCGCTGCAATTTACTTTGTTTGTTTTGCTTTGCTTAACCTTAGAAGTAACAGTTTATCATACTGTCGCATTTGGTCTGTAGTAATATTCCACAAACTGAGACAAATAGATACAGTCAGAACGATTGTTGCTTTCATACTTCAGCAAACATTCATCGTGATACTTGTTCAATCTTTCAATATTATTCAAAGTATCTTCTCATCTCTTTGTTCTCGTAACTCACTTTAATTCAATAAAGTTGAAGTTATAAATTTTTAAAATAGTACCTAATTCACCCCCTCCCCCTCTTAGGTACTTGAATCCATAAACTCAACAAGTCGTTTGTCCCGCGATGACCTAGGGTGTGTCCTAGGAATCGTTCCTTTGAGTCTGTTAAGCAATTGGCTTTCCAATAAAAAGTTGCAGTTTCGTTTCCAAATGTGTCTTGTTTCCCATCTTCAATCATTCCGAAACATGATAAAACACACAACACACTCAAAGGAATCCCTGAGGTAGAAATATGTCCTTTTTCAAAAGGTAAGGTACACTAGGATCCCGTGTTTGATTCCTTTACCTATTCCATGTCTGGTGGTAGAAAACCTCCATCTGAACCAATGTTTGTGACAAGCTTTTAGATGATTCTATGACAAACCCGGACTAGCTCATTGTTTCCCCTATCAATGATGGAAGGCAAGCCTTTTCCCCAACAAAATCATCCCATCTCGAAGAGAGAAGAGATCAACCCGTTCTAAGAATGAATTGTTAGTTCTAACCCAATTTAGTTGGCGAAGCCAAGTTTTGAAGGTGTATCCATTTCTGACTAAGAGAATGAGTAGAAGACCATTTTCAAAAAAAAAAAAAAAAAGAAAAAGAAAAAAAGAAAAGAAGAAAAAAAAGAAAAAAGAAGAAGAAGAAGAAAAGAAAAAGAAATGTCCAAATGTTGATCGAAGTTCAAAGGCGAAGCCAAAATGGTCTGGTAGTGCCATCAGCAGTCATCCATACCCCTAAGTCCTTCCCGAGGCATTTATGAGGGAATAGTTAGGGATTCTGAGAATCAGTTAGCTTGTGTTAGTAAACCCAAGCCTTTAGGATCCAGACATGGAAATTTGAACCCATATCGATTTCCAACCCATTTGTACTCGGGTTTCATCAAATCTGAGACACCATTTCCAACCGCGTTATAAGCCATAGTCATTGGCCTTAGCACCACAAAACAAACCTTCAGAATGATGGTTTACCTTGCGAACCTATTTTTACCAAGCTCCACATCCCAAAGAACCACGACCTTTTGTACCAACCCTAGACACGGGATTTAACGGTACCTTATAGGCTAGAATGGGATACGACATGATACCTTAGGTGAAACCTTCAAGTGTGTACACACAATCAAAATGCCACGTTTATGCACCTTGATCGAACTACGTCGGATTTGATTTCGCTCCACGCGGATACGTAGGCAGTCCTTCAGAATAAGGGATTCAATCCACTCATCAACCAAGTTGTCATCTTGTCGGTTTCTTACGGGTCTTAACCAAGTCCAAATGAAGCCACCTTTGTTTGAGTCGGTCTTAGCACTCGATGTAGGCTAGGATAAGGATATAGTTTCGGATGAATAGTATCAAGTCTCAGAATAAGCTTCATCTAACGGTTTAGGCAAAGATGCTGAGTCATATAGATGTGGGTTTGTGTTGGGAACAGAAAATATTAAAAGCCCGCTGAAAAGAAAGAAGGCAGTGGCAAGAAATGATGAAAACTCACTGAAAAGAAAGGAGGCGAGGAGAAGAGTGACAGAATGTTACCAACAAGAGTGATGTGTGATGTCTAAGTGTTCTCATAGAATCAGTCTGTGTTTACTGTCTGGGCGAAGCCAACGTTGTTGCTCCGTGAGTTTAATCCACCTTGTCAATGCCAAGTGATCTTGATTCCCATGTGCCCTCGGGGGCACGCCCATGAGATACGATATCTACATCCCAAGTCGACGACCTTGTGATTCCCATTTGCCATTTTGGTGCGCCGGATTGGCCAATTTACATTTCTACCCCCAACAAGTCAATAATTGAATTAAAAACCGTGCACACTTACGGTTTTATTTTCCTTTTTGTTTTACAATAGCGGGCTATGCCAACGTTATTTACGGGTCATACAGAGTGTCTGAGTCGTATTTCATGCTCACCCATCAAAGTTCGATTTCAAAAAATTTCAAAATTCCAAAAAAAAAAAACCTTTTTGCGAATTGTGGATAGATGATCCAAGTAGTGGAATCTTTGTGGGGTCGATGATCCAATCCTTCGAAATTCAAAATTCAAGATTCAATTTTTGAAGGGCCGATGGCCCAACATTCCAAGTGATGTCAAATTCAAACTTCGGGTCGATGGCCCAGTTTTTCAAAATTTTCAAATTCAATTTTCGGGTCGATGACCCAATCTTTCAAATGATCCAATTTCAAGATCGATGATCCAAATGTACTTAAGTGATGATTATTGCTCGTACATTTTCTATGTTTCAAATATAGCAGGATATGCTTCAACTGGGGGCTCTAAAGTCTTCGACTTTAGAGCCATTGCAAACTGGGGGCTCTGAAGCCGTTGGCTTCAGAGACCATTATCAAGATGTAAAGGATGACATCCACCAATAATTTAATTCAATACAAGAGTATGAAATGGAAGAATTCCGTAGCTGAAAGCAAGTGATGAAAGCGGCGGCAACCTCTTCGGAAAGTCCCGTCCCATTTGGACACCTGCCAGCAGATAAGCTTTGGGCAAGTGTCAACAGATGATGAATTTCGGACAAGTGCCAGCAGATGATAAATTTCGGGCAAGTGTCAGCAGATGATGAATTTTGGACAAATGCCAGCAGATGATAAACTTTGGGCATGTGTCAGCAGATGCCGAACTACGACGCGGGTTTGATTCCGTCAGAAACGGATACGTAGGCGCCTAAGGATAAGGCTCAATCCACCATATATGCAATTTATGGGTCGACGACCAGCGATGATAATTTGACGCAACAGAAGCAAGAGTTAATCCCCGACGAAGTTTCAGGTATGATCTCTTCTTATGGCTGGCGAGCTTATATATGCAAGTCTAATGGACTATAAACGACCCGAAGAATCCTCAGGTCGAGAGGGACCTGGGGTATACTTTGTCTTTCGACTTGTCCAAGCCTCAGTCAAAGTGGGGGCTCTGTAGATACCCGTATCCGTCGATATTGGAATTTATAGAGAACCCGACAAACACCTGATGATGATAGGACACATGTATCCTTTAGTTGTCATTGTCATTATTTGGGCTCGTTTTACGATGTAGAATGAGCATTGTCGACGAAGTATTAATTTAAATGATATTTAAATTAAATGTTTTTTTAAAGTGAGTTCATTTTATTGTTTTAATTTGAATTTATTTTCTTAAATTTATTTTATTGAAAATAAAATATATTTTTTTTGATTTGAAAAATCATTTATTTTAGTGTGTTATTTGATTTGAAAAATCGATTTCGAAAGTTGAAAACTCGTTTTAATCACACGATTTGTGAGCTCGTTTTATGCTTGATTTGGGCTCGATTTTCGACGCACTTTCGACCCAACTTCCTCTCCCATAACCCGCGTTCGATTCTTAGCCAAATCCTACCCCAAACCCTTTGTTTAACCCTCCCAAATCTCGTTCCAAACATCCCCCCAACACAGCCCAATTCCTTCCTTTACCCGTGTTTGTATAGCCCATCGAAAGCCCTTCTAAACCGACTCAAACTTGGTCCAAACCCGCAACCCATCACCACCAACCCATGCTCCACATTACCCACAACAACCCAGCACCTAGACCACCTCGAAACACTTCCACAAGTCCATCCAAAACAGGCCCCAAAATGAAACAGCACAAGCAGCCCCCCCTGTTTTGCGTGCTCAAACCCGAGTCCAAAACCCGCTCCAAACACCACCTAAACCCGTGCCCATTGACCCTACACCATACCCTAGTATCCTACCCATATTACCTTAGCTTAAACACCAAGCAAACCCCCCATACAACCGCTAAAAACCTCACGAAATAGCTGATGGACAGCAACTATGCGAAACAGGCCCGACTGCTTGTTGCCCTACTTCTACCCTTCGAAACTTCTTATAAATACCCCCCTTTACCATACATTCATTCCTCTAAGTTATCCATACATACTACCATCACTTACAAGCTTTAAACTCCAGAAACAAACCCTAATTGCCTCACAAAAACCCTCGACAAAACCGGCTTACAAACTGAGAATCAGTTTGTGTGTCCTCTTTGAAACCGTTCGTTCAACCATCAAACCTCCATTAAAATTCTAGTTTCTTGTTCCAAATTAACCATACAACATCCGCCTGCATCTTAGACAAAGATTTACGATCCAAATTTCCCTTGAGAGTACACGAATCCCCTCGAAAATTTCCTGTCTGTCCAGTTCTGTTTGTACTCATTTTTCGTGCCCAATAATTCAAAAAGAGCAGGGATTGTTTTAAGATCTTTGTTCTCCTCTCTTTCTAGTTTTCAAAACATCTTTTAAATCTAATTTTCACCGTGAAACGAGTGAGAAATTGCAGTTTGAAAGTTGCTGTCCAGATTTACAAAAAACGTGTTTGTTGCTTTATTCCTTCGTCGACGACGGCCTCTCGAGATAAAATCTACCATCGATTACGACCCAAGACGGTGTCAACGATACATGTAGGTTGAGGGTGCATCAAATCCTCCTCTTCTCCCTTTTATTTCGTTCTTTTTTATGTTTGCTTTTTATTGTTTCGTTTTATTTTGTTTATCGTTTGTTATCGTTAACTATAAAACTAGTTTAGTCCGAGTATGAGTTAAAGTACCACCACGAACACCCGCGTTGACTTGAGATGGGAAATAAATCCGCCACATCGGTCGGTCGTACACCCCGTCTCATTTACATATCCTCGTGTTCAAGGTAGGGCATTAATAAAACGATTTCTAATTTCGTTCCTCGCTTTTGATCCCTCGTTTGTTTCGACCAATTCGACCTACCCTAGGACCCTTCGCATGTTAGTTCGACCTCTGATTGTTAACATATAACTCATTTAGACGACATTAGATCAATTTAATAACCTAATTAGACATATTAGGTGGCATCGACATAGCTTTAAAAATCAACTAACAATTCTATAACTTAATTGAACGCATCTCTCTTTTCACTCGATTTCTCGCTAGCATAGGAGTGCGTGATTAGCACCTTCCTATTAACACTCGATGAGTAGTGTTAATATCGTAACTTCGTGACCTAATTCGACCCCTTTAGGCCGTGTAGAATACACATTCGCGTGACATCTTTTCAATCGATCAACGTCGTTTCTAACTTGTTTTCTAGCCCGCTTTCGAACTCGTTTCATAATTATTTGATCTAACTAATGAACTTGACCTAGGAACTAGGGTGGACGTGGCTTTAGGCCGTGAGGGTGGCCGCACCTTTTCTTGTTTCGTTTGTTTTATATCATTTGTTCTTTGTCGTTTCGTAGCTTGTAATTTATAGTTTGTTCATCGAGTTGTAATTTTCAAGTTTGTTTTACTTTTATCGAGTCAAAACTTCTTCAAAAACCTTAGTCTTGTTTGGTTAGATGGTTATACCCCAATGCATGTAAGAGCGTAGTAAATCGCATGTTGTTTAAAGCAACATGGCCCGATTTATGCTAATGCGTGCTTTGGTGTGTGGCCCTATGTCTAATTCGATAAGATTAAGTGAAAGCACGCATCACGAGGAGTGACCCAAGGCCGTGAGTCATGTAAGCCGTGGGTCACCCCCCTTGTGCACGTTTCCCTAGGCCGAATTGGCCGTGTAATGTGTCGTGTACGGTTTTGTGTATAGCGTTGTATTTTAGATCGAGTTGTATCTTTAATTTATCGTTGTGTCGGCATGAAATGCCTGGGTTGTAATAGGATAGATCCCAACGGCTCCCCCATTCCCCCTAAGCCTTGTTTGCTTTGTTTTGTATGTTGTTAGATCAATCACCCACATGCTAAATTACAACTTTGACAAAGTTAGTTTAGTTGCATCTAAATCGACATAGAAACTTCACATGTTAGGGTTTTGAAAACAATGTTTACATATCATATATCGTAGTAGCTATGACCTTGTTTGAAATCCGACACTTTTCTTAGTAGAGGCCGTTATTGACGGGCGGGGTTAGGTGTCCTATGGGCTTCCTAACACGTACCCTCACCCCTTACTCAAGATCTATGGTTTGTGGATCCGTCTAAATACCATTGGATTACGAGAGTCATTCAAATCGAGTGATATAGGGTTCAAGTCTTTATCTTTAATCACTCGTAGTCGATTGGCTTTATGCTTTTCGATGAAAGGTGTAAAGTTGACTTGAACGGTTCCAAGTTCCCAAAAAACTTGGTGGCGACTCTAATTTGTCTTAATTCGATTCGAAAGAACCTCGAGTCGATTATGCCTAGTGTGGATCCCGCGGACGCAGTTCCCGCGGGCGTTGTCCACAACTTTAATCATCTCTACATTTCAAAATAAATATTTCAATAAACATAATGAAAATTATACTCAATTGAAAACATTTTTCACAATAAACGTAATTATTTACATTTTAGAATTTTTATCAAAATAAATTTTTAGTAAATTTAGAATCAAATCACCGTATTTATTTAATATAATTTTATAATAAAATTTATTAAACTATAATTAATATTTTGCTGAGATTTATACATCATTTATTATGTTTGTATTTAATTTCAGCTGTAATTAATACGTGTTTTTAAGGCTGGGTTGACACGTGGCACATCCACAACGTTTCAACCCAGTTATATATACATACATACATACATATATATATATATATATAGGCGGGATCTCGTGAGTTTGGTTCTTACGGTGAGTTGTGAGTTTGGAAAATCTAAGCCATTCATCTGCACAAAATAGACCGCTGAGATTGAATCAACAAACAAAACACAGTCCAATAACAAAACAGGAACAAGGGACAATACTCCTCGCTGAAAATTAACAAGCCCATTAAAAAATCTCTAATCTTTCTCTATATCTACAAATCACTCATCGACTTCTACAGTTCTAATTAATCATCAAATCCAGTGAATATGAATTCTAGTTATAACAAATTTGATGTTGACTCAGGCATTGAATCAAAGAATCCTTCATCTAAATCTCTAAATCAACACAAAATGATTCCAATTTTAATTCTAATTCCAATTCGTATTCAAACTCGTATCCCAAGACACTTGCCTTGGTGGTTTAATTGGTTGTTAACGAAGTGATCGATGGTAGGCAGCAATGGCGACTTTGTTTCAATTCTGAGTTCGCAACAAGGAGCGCAACGGTAGTAGCTCGTGCGCCAAGGAGCGGTTGTAGTTTCGGGTCTAGTGTAGGCTTGATGGTGCGAGTATTTTAATTAATGTTCAAATCTAATGGTGTTTTTATATTAAATTAATGCAGGTTTTTCGTGAATATGTAATGTTGTTGGGGTTTGATTATTTGTTCCAATGTTGTTGGGGTTTGATTATTTCGTGAATATGTAATGTTGTTGGGGTTTGATTATTTGTTCCAATTGCATCGGATTTCCACTCGAATTCAGGGCTTCACGTGATGCGGTGGCACGAGCAACGGCGGCTCAAAGGCGAGATCTAGGTGGTGCGAGTACTGGCGGCTTAGATCAAGGGGATGGGAGCACATGTGATAATCTACTCAATATATCCATTATGGCATAAGGAAATAACACATGTCTTTGGTGTTGCAAAGACGCCACAGGTGGTCATCTTTAAATGATAAAAATGCGGTGAGAACCATACATGATGTAAGCCTTGAACTTAGCATTGGATTCAAATTTCTCGGGAAGTAAAAAAATAGCTATTCGGTTTCGGCGACTCGACGATGCTTGGTGCGTGGTGATGGAGCAGCGAAATGAACAGTTCTTGTTAATCGGAGTCACAAATGCGCACCTTGTAGCTGTGCTTCAGATTTACTCAAAGTAATTCTTTGGTATCATTCGATTTTAATAGTTAGATTTGGGACAATGTGATCCAAAGCTTCTATTTTCCACTATCTTATTTTTACTGGGCTTTATGACGGTTGCGTATCTGATTTAAGTTGGTCATATTTCTTATTGGCTTCAGTAGTTAGATTTGGAAACTGGCCTAGTTAGTTAAAAAGCTGTCACATTTCTAGGACTGCGTGTGTGTAATTTTAGTTGGGATTTATTTGGTAATCCGTGAAGTTAGTTAGTGATGATATTGAATGTTAGCTATTGTAATATCTAATCTTTCGACTTGTGCGTTTGTGATAACATTAATTTCAAGTGCACTTCTCTCAAAAGCTAAATCATCACAATAACACCAGAATAACAATAACAGCACAATAACATGTGATAAAAAAAGAGTAAATTCAAAATGTACTTAAGTGATGATTATTGCTCGTACATTTTCTATGTTTCAAATATAGCAGGATATGCTTCAACTGGGGGCTCTAAAGTCTTCGACTTTAGAGCCATCAGAATCGGGGCTAAGCGTTGGCTTCGAGACCATTATCAAGATGTAAAGGATGACATCCACCAATAATTTAATTCAATACAAGAGTATGAAATGGAAGAATTCCGTAGCTGAAAGCAAGTGATGAAAGCGGCGGCAACCTCTTCGGAAAGTCCCGTCCCATTTGGACACCTGCCAGCAGATAAGCTTTGGGCAAGTGTCAACAGATGATGAATTTCGGACAAGTGCCAGTGAGATGATAAATTTCGGGCAAGTGTGAGATGATGAATTTTGGACAAATGCCGCAGATGATAAACTTTGGGCATGTGTCGCGAGATGCCGAACTACGACGCGGGTTTGATTCCGTCGTAAACGGATACGTAGGCGCCTAAGGATAAGGCTCAATCCACCATATATGCAATTTATGGGTCGACGACCGACCGATGATAATTTGACGCAATGTAAGCAAGAGTTAATCCCCGACGAAGTTTCGGGTATGATCTCTTCTTATGGTCGTAGCTTATATATGCAAGTCTAATGGACTATAAACGACCGAAGAATCCTCAGGTCGAGAGGGACCTGGGGTATACTTTGTCTTTCGCCTTGTCCAAGCCTCAGTCAAAGTGGGGGCTCTGTAGATACCCGTATCCGTCGATATTGGAATTTATAGAGAACCCGACAAACACCTGATGATGATAGGACACATGTATCCTTTAGTTGTCATTGTCATTATTTGGGCTCGTTTTACGATGTAGAATGAGCATGGTCGACGAAGTATTAATTTAAATGATATTTAAATTAAATGTTTTTTTAAAGTGAGTTCATTTTATTGTTTTAATTTGAATTTATTTTCTTAAATTTATTTTATTGAAAATAAAATATATTTTTTTGATTTGAAAAATCATTTATTTTAATGTGTTATTTGATTTGAAAAATCGATTTGAAAATTGAAAACTCGTTTTAATCACACGATTTGTGAGCTCGTTTTATGCTTGATTTGGGCTCGATTTTCGACGCACTTTCGACCCAACTTCCTCTCCCATAACCCGCGTTCGATTCTTAGCCAAATCCTACCCCAAACCCTTTGTTTAACCCTCCCAAATCTCGTTCCAAACATCCCCCCAACACAGCCCAATTCCTTCCTTTACCCGTGTTTGTATAGCCCATCGAAAGCCCTTCCAAACCGACTCAAACTTGGTCCAAACCCGCAACCCATCACCACCAACCCATGCTCCACATTACCCACAACAACCCAGCACCTAGACCACCTCGAAACACTTACACAAGTCCATCCAAAATAGGCCCCAAATGAAAAAAGACAAGACCCCCCCATTTTGCGTGCTCAAACCCGAGTCCAAAACCCGCTCCAAACACCACCTAAACCCGTGCCCATTGACCCTACACCATACCCTAGTATCCTACCCATATTACCTTAGCTTAAACACCAAGCAAACCCCCCATACAACCGCTAAAAACCTCACGAAATAGCTGATGGACAGCAACTATGCGAAACAGGCCCGACTGCTTGTTGCCCTACTTCTACCCTTCGAAACTTCTTATAAATACCCCCCTTTACCATACATTCATTCCTCTAAGTTATCCATACATACTACCATCACTTACAAGCTTTAAACTCCAGAAACAAACCCTAATTGCCTCTCAAAACCCTCGACAAAACCCGAAACACAACCGAGAATCGGTTTGTGTGTCCTCTTTGAAACCGTTCGTTCAACCATCAAACCTCCATTAAAATTCTAGTTTCTTGTTCCAAATTAACCATACAACATCCGCCTGCATCTTAGACAAAGATTTACGATCCAAATTTCCCTTGAGAGTACACGAATCCCCTCGAAAATTTCCTGTCTGTCCAGTTCTGTTTGTGCTCGTTTTTCGTGCCCAATAATTCAAAAATATCAGGGATTGTTTTAAGATCTTTGTTCTCCTCTCTTTCTAGTTTTCAAAACATCTTTTAAATCTAATTTTCACCGTGAAACGAGTGAGAAATTGCAGTTTGAAAGTTGCTGTCCAGATTTACAAAAACGTGTTTGTTGCTTTATTCCTTCGTCGACGACGGCCTCTCGAGATAAAATCTACCATCGATTACGACCCAAGACGGTGTCAACGATACATGTAGGTTGAGGGTGCATCAAATCCTCCTCTTCTCCCTTTTATTTCGTTCTTTTTTATGTTTGCTTTTTATTGTTTCGTTTTATTTTGTTTATCGTTTGTTATCGTTAACTATAAAACTAGTTTAGTCCGAGTATGAGTTAAAGTACCACCACGAACACCCGCGTTGACTTGAGATGGGAAATAAATCTGCCACATCGGTCGGTCGTACACCCCGTCTCATTTACATATCCTCGTGTTCAAGGTAGGGCATTAATAAAACGATTTCTAATTTCGTTCCTCGCTTTTGATCCCTCGTTTGTTTCGACCAATTCGACCTACCCTAGGACCCTTCGCATGTTAGTTCGACCTCTGATTGTTAACATATAACTCATTTAGACGACATTAGATCAATTTAATAACCTAATTAGACATATTAGGTGGCATCGACATAGCTTTAAAAATCAACTAACAATTCTATAACTTAATTGAACGCATCTCTCTTTTCACTCGATTTCTCGCTAGCATAGGAGTGCGTGATTAGCACCTTCCTATTAACACTCGATGAGTAGTGTTAATATCGTAACTTCGTGACCTAATTCGACCCCTTTAGGCCGTGTAGAATACACATTCGCGTGACATCTTTTCAATCGATCAACGTCGTTTCTAACTTGTTTTCTAGCCCGCTTTCGAACTCGTTTCATAATTATTTGATCTAACTAATGAACTTGACCTAGGAACTAGGGTGGACGTGGCTTTAGGCCGTGAGGGTGGCCGCACCTTTTCTTGTTTCGTTTGTTTTATATCATTTGTTCTTTGTCGTTTCGTAGCTTGTAATTTATAGTTTGTTCATCGAGTTGTAATTTTCAAGTTTGTTTTACTTTTATCGAGTCAAAACTTCTTCAAAAACCTTAGTCTTGTTTGGTTAGATGGTTATACCCCAATGCATGTAAGAGCGTAGTAAATCGCATGTTGTTTAAAGCAACATGGCCCGATTTATGCTAATGCGTGCTTTGGTGTGTGGCCCTATGTCTAATTCGATAAGATTAAGTGAAAGCACGCATCACGAGGAGTGACCCAAGGCCGTGAGTCATGTAAGCCGTGGGTCACCCCCCTTGTGCACGTTTCCCTAGGCCGAATTGGCCGTGTAATGTGTCGTGTACGGTTTTGTGTATAGCGTTGTATTTTAGATCGAGTTGTATCTTTAATTTATCGTTGTGTCGGCATAAAATGCCTGGGTTGTAATAGGATAGATCCCAACGGCTCCCCCATTCCCCCTAAGCCTTGTTTGCTTTGTTTTGTATGTTGTTAGATCAATCACCCACATGCTAAATTACAACTTTGACAAAGTTAGTTTAGTTGCATCTAAATCGACATAGAAACTTCACATGTTAGGGTTTTGAAAACAATGTTTACATATCATATATCGTAGTAGCTATGACCTTGTTTGAAATCCGACACTTGACTTAGTAGAGGCCGTTATTGACGGGCGGGGTTAGGTGTCCTATGGGCTTCCTAACACGTACCCTCACCCCTTACTCAAGATCTATGGTTTGTGGATCCGTCTAAATACCATTGGATTACGAGAGTCATTCAAATCGAGTGATATAGGGTTCAAGTCTTTATCTTTAATCACTCGTAGTCGATTGGCTTTATGCTTTTCGATGAAAGGTGTAAAGTTGACTTGAACGGTTCCAAGTTCCCAAAAACTTGGTGGCGACTCTAATTTGTCTTAATTCGATTCGAAAGAACCTCGAGTCGATTATGCCTAGTGTGGATCCCGCGGACGCGATTCCGCGGGCGTTGTCCACAACTTTAATCATCTCTACATTTCAAAATAAATATTTCAATAAACATAATGAAAATTATACTCAATTGAAAACATTTTTCACAATAAACGTAATTATTTACATTTTAGAATTTTTATCAAAATAAATTTTTAGTAAATTTAGAATCAAATCACCGTATTTATTTAATATAATTTTATAATAAAATTTATTAAACTATAATTAATATTTTGCTGAGATTTATACATCATTTATTATGTTTGTATTTAATTTCAGCTGTAATTAATACGTGTTTTTAAGGCTGGGTTGACACGTGGCACATCCACAACGTTTCAACCCAGTTATATATACATACATACATACATATATACATACATACATATATATATATATATATATATATATATATATATATATATATATAGGCGGGATCTCGTGAGTTTGGTTCTTACGGTGAGTTGTGAGTTTGGAAAATCTAAGCCATTCATCTGCACAAAATAGACCGCTGAGATTGAATCAACAAACAAAACACAGTCCAATAACAAAACAGGAACAAGGGACAATACTCCTCGCTGAAAATTAACAAGCCCATTAAAAAATCTCTAATCTTTCTCTATATCTACAAATCACTCATCGACTTCTACAGTTCTAATTAATCATCAAATCCAGTGAATATGAATTCTAGTTATAACAAATTTGATGTTGACTCAGGCATTGAATCAAAGAATCCTTCATCTAAATCTCTAAATCAACACAAAATGATTCCAATTTTAATTCTAATTCCAATTCGTATTCAAACTCGTATCCGGGCTACTGCCTTGGTGGTTTAATTGGTTGTTAACGAAGTGATCGATGGTAGGCAGCAATGGCGACTTTGTTTCAATTCCGAGTTCGCAACAAGGAGCGCAACTGGTAGCCGCTCGTGCGCCAAGGAGCGGTTGTAGTTTCGGGTCTAGTGTAGGCTTGATGGTGCGAGTATTTTAATTAATGTTCAAATCTAATGGTGTTTTTATATTAAATTAATGCAGGTTTTTCGTGAATATGTAATGTTGTTGGGGTTTGATTATTTGTTCCAATGTTGTTGGGGTTTGATTATTTCGTGAATATGTAATGTTGTTGGGGTTTGATTATTTGTTCCAATTGCATCGGATTTCCACTCGAATTCAGGGCTTCACGTGATGCGGTGGCACGAGCAACGGCGGCTCAAAGGCGAGATCTAGGTGGTGCGAGTACTGGCGGCTTAGATCAAGGGGATGGGAGCACATGTGATAATCTACTCAATATATCCATTATGGCATAAGGAAATAACACATGCTGGTGTTGCAAAGACGCCACAGGTGGTCATCTTTAAATGATAAAAATGCGGTGAGAACCATACATGATGTAAGCCTTGAACTTAGCATTGGATTCAAATTTCTCGGGAAGTAAAAAAATAGCTATTCGGTTTCGGCGACTCGACGATGCTTGGTGCGTGGTGATGGAGCAGCGAAATGAACAGTTCTTGTTAATCGGAGTCACAAATGCGCACCTTGTAGCTGTGCTTCAGATTTACTCAAAGTAATTGCTGGTATCATTCGATTTTAATAGTTAGATTTGGGACAATGTGATCCAAAGCTTCTATTTTCCACTATCTTATTTTTACTGGGCTTTATGACGGTTGCGTATCTGATTTAAGTTGGTCATATTTCTTATTGGCTTCAGTAGTTAGATTTGGAAACTGGCCTAGTTAGTTAAAAAGCTGTCACATTTCTAGGACTGCGTGTGTGTAATTTTAGTTGGGATTTATTTGGTAATCCGTGAAGTTAGTTAGTGATGATATTGAATGTTAGCTATTGTAATATCTAATCTTTCGACTTGTGCGTTTGTGATAACATTAATTTCAAGTGCACTTCTCTCAAAAGCTAAATCATCACAATAACACCAGAATAACAATAACAGCACAATAACATGTGATAAAAAAAGAGTAAATTCAAAATGTACTTAAGTGATGATTATTGCTCGTACATTTTCTATGTTTCAAATATAGCAGGATATGCTTCAACTGGGGGCTCTAAAGTCTTCGACTTTAGAGCCATTGCAAACTGGGGGCTCTGAAGCCGTTGGCTTCAGAGACCATTATCAAGATGTAAAGGATGACATCCACCAATAATTTAATTCAATACAAGAGTATGAAATGGAAGAATTCCGTAGCTGAAAG
The DNA here is from genome assembly GCF_048544455.1 of Silene latifolia. Taxonomy (NCBI): domain Eukaryota; kingdom Viridiplantae; phylum Streptophyta; class Magnoliopsida; order Caryophyllales; family Caryophyllaceae; genus Silene; species Silene latifolia. The sequence continues at coordinate 14,418,551 of NC_133538.1, read as the reverse complement.
CAAGTGATGAAAGCGGCGGCAACCTCTTCGGAAAGTCCCGTCCCATTTGGACACCGCCACTTGTGAGATAAGCTTTGGGCAAGTGTCAACAGATGATGAATTTCGGACAAGTGCCAGCAGATGATAAATTTCGGGCAAGTGTCAGCAGATGATGAATTTTGGACAAATGCCAGCAGATGATAAACTTTGGGCATGTGTCAGCAGATGCCGAACTACGACGCGGGTTTGATTCCGTCAGAAACGGATACGTAGGCGCCTAAGGATAAGGCTCAATCCACCATATATGCAATTTATGGGTCGACGACCAGCGATGATAATTTGACGCAACAGAAGCAAGAGTTAATCCCCGACGAAGTTTCAGGTATGATCTCTTCTTATGGCTGGCGAGCTTATATATGCAAGTCTAATGGACTATAAACGACCCGAAGAATCCTCAGGTCGAGAGGGACCTGGGGTATACTTTGTCTTTCGCCTTGTCCAAGCCTCAGTCAAAGTGGGGGCTCTGTAGATACCCGTATCCGTCGATATTGGAATTTATAGAGAACCCGACAAACACCTGATGATGATAGGACACATGTATCCTTTAGTTGTCATTGTCATTATTTGGGCTCGTTTTACGATGTAGAATGAGCATGGTCGACGAAGTATTAATTTAAATGATATTTAAATTAAATGTTTTTTTAAAGTGAGTTCATTTTATTGTTTTAATTTGAATTTATTTTCTTAAATTTATTTTATTGAAAATAAAATATATTTTTTTTGATTTGAAAAATCATTTATTTTAGTGTGTTATTTGATTTGAAAAATCGATTTCGAAAGTTGAAAACTCGTTTTAATCACACGATTTGTGAGCTCGTTTTATGCTTGATTTGGGCTCGATTTTCGACGCACTTTCGACCCAACTTCCTCTCCCATAACCCGCGTTCGATTCTTAGCCAAATCCTACCCCAAACCCTTTGTTTAACCCTCCCAAATCTCGTTCCAAACATCCCCCCAACACAGCCCAATTCCTTCCTTTACCCGTGTTTGTATAGCCCATCGAAAGCCCTTCCAAACCGACTCAAACTTGGTCCAAACCCGCAACCCATCACCACCAACCCATGCTCCACATTACCCACAACAACCCAGCACCTAGACCACCTCGAAACACTTACACAAGTCCATCCAAAATAGGCCCCAAAATGAAACAGCACAAGCAGCCCCCCCTGTTTTGCGTGCTCAAACCCGAGTCCAAAACCCGCTCCAAACACCACCTAAACCCGTGCCCATTGACCCTACACCATACCCTAGTATCCTACCCATATTACCTTAGCTTAAACACCAAGCAAACCCCCCATACAACCGCTAAAAACCTCACGAAATAGCTGATGGACAGCAACTATGCGAAACAGGCCCGACTGCTTGTTGCCCTACTTCTACCCTTCGAAACTTCTTATAAATACCCCCCTTTACCATACATTCATTCCTCTAAGTTATCCATACATACTACCATCACTTACAAGCTTTAAACTCCAGAAACAAACCCTAATTGCCTCTCAAAAACCCTCGACAAAACCGGCTTACAAACTGAGAATCAGTTTGTGTGTCCTCTTTGAAACCGTTCGTTCAACCATCAAACCTCCATTAAAATTCTAGTTTCTTGTTCCAAATTAACCATACAACATCCGCCTGCATCTTAGACAAAGATTTACGATCCAAATTTCCCTTGAGAGTACACGAATCCCCTCGAAAATTTCCTGTCTGTCCAGTTCTGTTTGTGCTCGTTTTTCGTGCCCAATAATTCAAAAATATCAGGGATTGTTTTAAGATCTTTGTTCTCCTCTCTTTCTAGTTTTCAAAACATCTTTTAAATCTAATTTTCACCGTGAAACGAGTGAGAAATTGCAGTTTGAAAGTTGCTGTCCAGATTTACAAAAAACGTGTTTGTTGCTTTATTCCTTCGTCGACGACGGCCTCTCGAGATAAAATCTACCATCGATTACGACCCAAGACGGTGTCAACGATACATGTAGGTTGAGGGTGCATCAAATCCTCCTCTTCTCCCTTTTATTTCGTTCTTTTTTATGTTTGCTTTTTATTGTTTCGTTTTATTTTGTTTATCGTTTGTTATCGTTAACTATAAAACTAGTTTAGTCCGAGTATGAGTTAAAGTACCACCACGAACACCCGCGTTGACTTGAGATGGGAAATAAATCTGCCACATCGGTCGGTCGTACACCCCGTCTCATTTACATATCCTCGTGTTCAAGGTAGGGCATTAATAAAACGATTTCTAATTTCGTTCCTCGCTTTTGATCCCTCGTTTGTTTCGACCAATTCGACCTACCCTAGGACCCTTCGCATGTTAGTTCGACCTCTGATTGTTAACATATAACTCATTTAGACGACATTAGATCAATTTAATAACCTAATTAGACATATTAGGTGGCATCGACATAGCTTTAAAAATCAACTAACAATTCTATAACTTAATTGAACGCATCTCTCTTTTCACTCGATTTCTCGCTAGCATAGGAGTGCGTGATTAGCACCTTCCTATTAACACTCGATGAGTAGTGTTAATATCGTAACTTCGTGACCTAATTCGACCCCTTTAGGCCGTGTAGAATACACATTCGCGTGACATCTTTTCAATCGATCAACGTCGTTTCTAACTTGTTTTCTAGCCCGCTTTCGAACTCGTTTCATAATTATTTGATCTAACTAATGAACTTGACCTAGGAACTAGGGTGGACGTGGCTTTAGGCCGTGAGGGTGGCCGCACCTTTTCTTGTTTCGTTTGTTTTATATCATTTGTTCTTTGTCGTTTCGTAGCTTGTAATTTATAGTTTGTTCATCGAGTTGTAATTTTCAAGTTTGTTTTACTTTTATCGAGTCAAAACTTCTTCAAAAACCTTAGTCTTGTTTGGTTAGATGGTTATACCCCAATGCATGTAAGAGCGTAGTAAATCGCATGTTGTTTAAAGCAACATGGCCCGATTTATGCTAATGCGTGCTTTGGTGTGTGGCCCTATGTCTAATTCGATAAGATTAAGTGAAAGCACGCATCACGAGGAGTGACCCAAGGCCGTGAGTCATGTAAGCCGTGGGTCACCCCCCTTGTGCACGTTTCCCTAGGCCGAATTGGCCGTGTAATGTGTCGTGTACGGTTTTGTGTATAGCGTTGTATTTTAGATCGAGTTGTATCTTTAATTTATCGTTGTGTCGGCATAAAATGCCTGGGTTGTAATAGGATAGATCCCAACGGCTCCCCCATTCCCCCTAAGCCTTGTTTGCTTTGTTTTGTATGTTGTTAGATCAATCACCCACATGCTAAATTACAACTTTGACAAAGTTAGTTTAGTTGCATCTAAATCGACATAGAAACTTCACATGTTAGGGTTTTGAAAACAATGTTTACATATCATATATCGTAGTAGCTATGACCTTGTTTGAAATCCGACACTTGACTTAGTAGAGGCCGTTATTGACGGGCGGGGTTAGGTGTCCTATGGGCTTCCTAACACGTACCCTCACCCCTTACTCAAGATCTATGGTTTGTGGATCCGTCTAAATACCATTGGATTACGAGAGTCATTCAAATCGAGTGATATAGGGTTCAAGTCTTTATCTTTAATCACTCGTAGTCGATTGGCTTTATGCTTTTCGATGAAAGGTGTAAAGTTGACTTGAACGGTTCCAAGTTCCCAAAAAACTTGGTGGCGACTCTAATTTGTCTTAATTCGATTCGAAAGAACCTCGAGTCGATTATGCCTAGTGTGGATCCCGCGGACGCAGTTCCCGCGGGCGTTGTCCACAACTTTAATCATCTCTACATTTCAAAATAAATATTTCAATAAACATAATGAAAATTATACTCAATTGAAAACATTTTTCACAATAAACGTAATTATTTACATTTTAGAATTTTTATCAAAATAAATTTTTAGTAAATTTAGAATCAAATCACCGTATTTATTTAATATAATTTTATAATAAAATTTATTAAACTATAATTAATATTTTGCTGAGATTTATACATCATTTATTATGTTTGTATTTAATTTCAGCTGTAATTAATACGTGTTTTTAAGGCTGGGTTGACACGTGGCACATCCACAACGTTTCAACCCAGTTATATATACATACATACATACATATATACATACATACATACATATATATATATATATATATATATATATATATATATATATATAGGCGGGATCTCGTGAGTTTGGTTCTTACGGTGAGTTGTGAGTTTGGAAAATCTAAGCCATTCATCTGCACAAAATAGACCGCTGAGATTGAATCAACAAACAAAACACAGTCCAATAACAAAACAGGAACAAGGGACAATACTCCTCGCTGAAAATTAACAAGCCCATTAAAAAATCTCTAATCTTTCTCTATATCTACAAATCACTCATCGACTTCTACAGTTCTAATTAATCATCAAATCCAGTGAATATGAATTCTAGTTATAACAAATTTGATGTTGACTCAGGCATTGAATCAAAGAATCCTTCATCTAAATCTCTAAATCAACACAAAATGATTCCAATTTTAATTCTAATTCCAATTCGTATTCAAACTCGTATCCGGGCTACTGCCTTGGTGGTTTAATTGGTTGTTAACGAAGTGATCGATGGTAGGCAGCAATGGCGACTTTGTTTCAATTCCGAGTTCGCAACAAGGAGCGCAACTGGTAGCCGCTCGTGCGCCAAGGAGCGGTTGTAGTTTCGGGTCTAGTGTAGGCTTGATGGTGCGAGTATTTTAATTAATGTTCAAATCTAATGGTGTTTTTATATTAAATTAATGCAGGTTTTTCGTGAATATGTAATGTTGTTGGGGTTTGATTATTTGTTCCAATGTTGTTGGGGTTTGATTATTTCGTGAATATGTAATGTTGTTGGGGTTTGATTATTTGTTCCAATTGCATCGGATTTCCACTCGAATTCAGGGCTTCACGTGATGCGGTGGCACGAGCAACGGCGGCTCAAAGGCGAGATCTAGGTGGTGCGAGTACTGGCGGCTTAGATCAAGGGGATGGGAGCACATGTGATAATCTACTCAATATATCCATTATGGCATAAGGAAATAACACATGTTTGGTGTTGCAAAGACGCCACAGGTGGTCATCTTTAAATGATAAAAATGCGGTGAGAACCATACATGATGTAAGCCTTGAACTTAGCATTGGATTCAAATTTCTCGGGAAGTAAAAAAATAGCTATTCGGTTTCGGCGACTCGACGATGCTTGGTGCGTGGTGATGGAGCAGCGAAATGAACAGTTCTTGTTAATCGGAGTCACAAATGCGCACCTTGTAGCTGTGCTTCAGATTTACTCAAAGTAATTGCTGGTATCATTCGATTTTAATAGTTAGATTTGGGACAATGTGATCCAAAGCTTCTATTTTCCACTATCTTATTTTTACTGGGCTTTATGACGGTTGCGTATCTGATTTAAGTTGGTCATATTTCTTATTGGCTTCAGTAGTTAGATTTGGAAACTGGCCTAGTTAGTTAAAAAGCTGTCACATTTCTAGGACTGCGTGTGTGTAATTTTAGTTGGGATTTATTTGGTAATCCGTGAAGTTAGTTAGTGATGATATTGAATGTTAGCTATTGTAATATCTAATCTTTCGACTTGTGCGTTTGTGATAACATTAATTTCAAGTGCACTTCTCTCAAAAGCTAAATCATCACAATAACACCAGAATAACAATAACAGCACAAAAACATGTGATTAAAAAAAAAGAGTAAAAAAATCAAAGTAGTAAAAAAAATCTAAGTGACACCGGAATAACATCACAATAACACCGAATAATAATAAAGAGAATAACAAAGACAATAACACGTGCTAAAAAAAAGAAAAAAATCAAAGTCGTAAAAAAATCAAAGTGGCACCGGAATAACATCACAATAACACAAGAATAACAAAGACAATAACATACGGTAAAAAAGAGTAAAAAAATCAAAGTGACAGGAATAACAAAGAGAATAACAAAGACAATAACACGTGGTAAAAAAAAAATCAAAGTCGTAAAAAAAATCAAAGTGGCACCGGAATAACATCACAATAACACCAGAATAACAGCACAATAACATGCGGTAAAAAAAGAGTAAAAAATCAAAGTAGTAAAATATCAAAGTGACACCAGAATAACATCACAATAACAGCATAATAACAGTAGAATAACAGCACAATAACACTTGTTAAAAAAAAGAAGAAAAAAATCAAAGTCCTAAAAAAAATCAAAGTAACAGCAGAATAACATCACAATAACAGCGGAATAACAATAACAACACAATAACACGTGGTAAAAAAAAAGAAAAAAAATCAAAGTCGTAAAAAAAATCAAAGTAACAGCAGAATAACATCACAATAACAGCGTAATAACAATAACAGCACAATAACATGTGGTAAAAAAAAAGAGAAAAAAAAAATCAAAGTCGTTAAAAAATCAAGTTAAAAAAAAGCACAATAACAACATAATAACACGAGGTAAAAAAAAAATAAGAGTGAAAAAAATTCAAGCAAAAAAAAATTTGGTACAAAAAGAAAAAGAAAAAAAGGTAACATAATGAGAAAATTAGAGAAAAACATAAGAGAAAAAAAAAAGTTGTAAAAAAAAAGCATAATAACACGAGGTAAAAAAAAAAGAGATAAAAAAATTAAAGTAAAAAAAAAGGGTAGCACTAGAAAAAAGAGAAAATAAATTAAATAACAATGCTTTTATATGACAACTAAGATTAATCTTGGCCACTCATCTCTAATTTAATCTAATGGTTGAGATTCCCCCAACTCACCATAAGAACCAAAATCACCAAATCCAATCTCTCTCTCTCTCTCTCTCTCTCTCTCTCTCTCTATATATATATATATATATATATATATATATATATATATATATAGAGAAGAGATCAAGTGAGTCCTCCTTCCTTCATTGAGTCCCTAAGTCCTCCTTAGGACCATTGAAAAGATGAGATGAGAGGTTGAGATTGAAGGAAAAAAGTAGGGGATTAAGGCTAAAATAAGGGGATTGATACTAATTAATCCCTTTCCCTCTCTACCATCACTAATCAAACCCTAATTGCACTATAAAACCCTTCTTTTTCCACCCACTTCTCTCTCCTTCACACAAATATCAGATCTCTATCTCTCTAAAAACCAAAAAAATCCAATTCCTCTCAAAAATCCAACAAAATTCAAAACCAAATAATTCAAAAAAAATTTCCCCCTCATACTCACCACCACCGACATCTCCTTTCAGCCACCACCATCGACAACCACCACCACCACCACTCCCCACGACAACCACCACGACCCCTTCTCCACCACCACCGACATCTCCTTCTTTTCTCCCACCGCCACCCTCACGCACCACCACCAACATCGACGACCACAACCACAACACCAAAAAAATACCAAAAAAACACCCCTCACGCACCACCACCACCAACAACACCACAACCACCCCACATCCCCCACAAAAACCTCCTTCACTCACCCCGACTCCCACAACGCCGCATATCCCCCTTCACCCCAGATCTGAAACCACCACCAACCGGCCCCACAACCTCCACCACCGAAAACATCCCCGACCTCCCTCAACTGGCCGCACCTCTCATGTCCGTTACCACCACCGCAACCCACGACCCACCACGCATCACCCCTCCCTCACCCTCACGCGCCACCCTCGTGCATCCTCCCCTTTCTCTTCAACACCCACCGGCCACCACCCTCGACACCTCCCATGACCCGACATCACCACCACCTCAACCACGCCAGATCTGCAACACACGACCTCAACTCGACATCACCACCACCTCAACCACTGATTTGTTTTTAAAAAAAAAAAAAGTTAAATTGTTGATTTGTTGTTCGTTGCTTTTTGATGTTTTTGTTCTTTATCTTTATGATGTTGATGTTCAGTGGACGTTGTTTGTTGTTTTGTTTCTTTTTTTTTTTTTTTTTTTTTTTATATATATATATATATATAAAGATTGGTGGTTGCTTTTTAATGTATTGGTTCTTTATGTTGTTATGTTCAGTGTGTCGTTGTTTGTTGTCTTGTTTTTTTTTTTTTTTTTTTTTTTATATATATATATAAAGATTAGTGGTAGGTGTTAATTTGTTGATTGGTTTGTTTTGTGTATACGGGTTTGTTTGTGACTTTGTGTCACGGTTTTTGTGTTGCTAATTTACACTTGTATTTTGTTAAATTTACATTGGTAGATCTAATAAATATATAGTAGATTTTGAAGAAAAAAAAAACGCATTATCATGATTTTTATCCTTAGATCTCATAAATATATTTATTATGCTCATATTTAATTACATTTACACTCGTATTCCTTTACATTTACACTCATTTTTCTTTACATTTACACTCATTTTTCAGATTTACACTCTTATTTCTTTACATTTACACTTGTATTTCTTTACATTTACACTCATTTTTCAGATTTACACTCGTATTTCTTTACATTTACACTTGTATTTCTTTACATTTACACTTATATTACTTTACATTTACACGCATTTCTCAGATTTACACTCGTATTTCTTTACATTTACACTCGTATTTCTTTACATTTACACGCATTTCTCAGATTTACACCCTTATTTCTTTACATTTACACTCGTATTTCTTTACATTTACACTCATATTTTTTACATTTACACTCGTATATCTTTACATTTACACTCGTTAAAATTATGTAGATTTGCACTCATATTTTTTGTGGATATGAGTTGGTGGTGGAGGACGACGGTGGTGGTGTTTTTTGGTAGTCGGACTAAAGTTTTACTCGTAAAGGACAAAAGTGACACTTATAAAGGACCAAAGTTACACTCAAAGGACCAATTTACTCTTAAATTACTACATTTACACTCTTAAAATATTACATTTACACTCGTAAAAACATCACATTTACACTTGTAAAATGTTAAAATTATATAATTTCAAAATTTCCGTCACAAAAAAATCAAATTTATACTCTTAAAATGTTACATTTACACTCGTAAAACTTCACATTTACACTTGTAAAATGTTAAAATTATATAAAATCAAAATTTCCGTCACAAAAAAATCAAATTTACACTCTTAAAATGTTACATTTACACTCGTAAAACTTCACATTTACACTTGTAAAATGTTAAATTTATGTAAATTCAAAATTTCCGTCACAAAAAATCAAATTTACACCCTTAAAATGTTACATTTACACTCGTAAAACATCACATTTACACTTGTAAAATGTTAAAATTATATAAATTCAAAATTTCCGTCACAAAAAATTAAATTTACACTCTTAAAATGTTACATTTACACTCGTAAAACTTCACATTTACACTTGTAAAATGTTAAAATTATATAAATTCAAAATTTCCGTCACAAAAAATCAAATTTACACTCTTAAAATGTTTACATTTACACTCGTAAAACATCACATTTACACTTGTAAAATGTTAAAATTATATAAATTCAAAATTTCCGTCACAAAAAATCAAATTTACACTCTTAAAATGTTACATTTACACTCGTAAAACTTCACATTTACACTTGTAAAATGTTAAAATTATATAAATTCAAAATTTCCGTCACAAAAAATCAAATTTACACTCTTAAAATGTTACATTTACACTTGTAAAACTTCACATTTACACTTGTAAAATGTTAAAATTATATTTCCGTCACATTTACACTTGTAAAACTCATACAACATTACATTTACACTTCTGAAATCTAAAACTCAAAACTGATTAATTAGGGGCTAGAGAGAGAAAGAAAAATTAATTAGTGTGTAGAAATTTTATTAGTGGTAATTTTTTTTGGTAATTTTCAATCTCAACCATCCATCTCAATCCAACCATCCACATTTTTTTCCTTTTCTTTTTAATGGCCTTTAATCAAATTCATCTCAACCTTCCATTTAGTCCATCCAATGGCCCTTAGAGGGACTTATGGACTCAATGGAAGTGGTGGACTCATTAGATCTTACCTCTATATATATATATATATATATATATATATATATATATATATATAGAATCAGGTTCTCGTGCGAACTATCTTACGGTACGAACCGTGCGAACCAATATTAAAACACTTATTTAATTACCTCCCAATTCTTACAACAGTACCACCAACACCCCCGACACATTTATTCACTCAATACCACATGAGTTTCCTCCCTTTCTACCGCCACCGCCACCGCCATTGCCACCGACCATCGGACCTTCCAGACGACCGTCGCATGTCGTGCTCTGACCAAGAGTATCATTTCATCTCCAACTTTCGTCTACTTACTCTTCGTCTCTTCCGCAATTCATCAACTTCCATAGTTACGGCTCCATTATAATTAAAGGTAAGCTTCAATTCACACTTTTATTTCTTATTTAGTTACCAATTTGTATTCGAAACACTACGGTTTACTAAACAATTCCAATTCTGAAAGTTAGGGTTTCGTACATTTTGATTTGAACTCGTTTTCCTGATTTTGATTTGATGATAGCTTAGTTTGTGCGTCCCGTGGTAGCTTTATTTGTCCTTTTCATGCTAGATACATTTATCTATGCTTATACATACTCAAATTTCGTTGCATTTGTGGATCCTCTAATTTCGTTACATACACAAATTCTGTTGCATTTATGTATGCTTGTACTCGCAGATTTTGATTTCCTGCTAGCTTAGTTTCTGTCTTACAAGTTGCTGCTAGAGTTTCCTCTAAATTGGTTTTCCCTGGTTCAACAGAAATGAAGAAAAAGGCGATAGGTGATCCTACTCCAAGTCCAAGCAAGACGAAGGGCTCTCCTGCTAGGAAAAGAAAAAGAGATCATGCTTCCATTATGGTTCTACCTGAAGGTCGTTTCTTAGCATTCCCATTTTACGCTAGTCGGTCTTTACCATAACATGAAATCATTGTTGTGACATGTTCCTTTATATATGAACAGCTTCGAAACAATTACAGTAGAAGCGTTCGAAAGCCCGTGCAAGTACAAGTAAGTCTACTCTAGTTCCAATATCATCCAAACGATCTCCTCTGATCGCTATTGCCATTGGGGAGGGAGACAGAAATGATGTTCCCGATGTATTTTTGAGGACGAGAATGTCACCAAAATTGCTTTTACAATTTATCAAGCAACATATGAGTGATAAACAAAAGTCAGATATCCAGTCAATGGGTTTTGGTGGCCTATTCTTTAACACTAACATGGTACCCGGGTATTTATCTTATTGGTTGGTTTCCAACTTCAACACGTGTTCAACATCTCTTATGGATGAAAAACTTGTGATTACCGAAGAAGATATTCACCTAGCTACTGGTATTCCCATGGGTCCCTCAAGTAGAAATAGCCACCTTAAATGACCCGAATGAGGAGTTTTTGAAACTAAAACGTGCTTGGTTGAAGCAGTTTAGTGATAGACACGCAAAAGTAACGACATCAGAATTATTTGATTTGATGATTACCCAAAAAGAAGGTGGAGATGACTTTAAAAGGAACTTCATAGTTTTTATAGTCTCAACATTTTTAATGGGTGTTAAAGGTATTCATGCAAGCCTTCGAATTTTGAAGTGTCTTAAGGATCTTTCTTGTGTTCAATCTTTGAACTGGTGTGGGTTTACACTCAAGCACCTAATTAACAGTGTAGATTCTTGGAACCGCACCAATTGTGACACATCTAATTTTGGAGGTCCAGTCATGGTTCTGGTTTTTATCTATCTGGATAGAGTTAAATTCAAGTATGACACGACTCCATGAGTCTTCCCGACATTGTCTTCCTGGTCCAAAAATGCTATTTCAAAACGGATGAAAGATGAGCAACAGGCAGGGTTTGGGAGGGGAGTTGTTCAACCTCGTATTGTCAAGCCTAATGTTGATGGAGAGAGCAATCCCAACCTATCACACACCACAGTTAGGCCTTTCGTCCAAGAGCCCATGGACCCCCTGCTGGACCTTCGATCAAGCACCGAGACGATAGATAAGTTGAAGAAGGGAAGCTATATTGTTAAGAAGTTAGCGGAAGTCGCAAACGGGTTTCTTTGTTACTTATAATACATTCTTGGATGTCCTCTCGAAGCTAAAATAGAGCGGCCCGATTGTGATCTTGTGCGTCAGATGGCGTCCATGGCAGAAGCATTGGGTCAAGGCTATCAATCGTCTCAGCCAAGCAAAGATGAAGCCAATCATGGAGCTAAACCGGCTTCTTTAAATGGAAAGGGGATTGAAAATGACAGTGATGAATGCAAAATGGCTGGAGGGATTGAAGATCTAGCTTCTGACCCACTTAGTGAATTTGCTAAACGCAAATTCTCCTCCGAAGACGAGTTATTGGCAGCGCTTGTGAAACTTGAAATTGCTTTGGGTAAACGCCCCGTTAATGAAACCAAGGAGCTTGTAAGTGAGGTAACAAAGGAGACTCTAAGTGAGGTACCAAAAGAGGCGTAAGTGAGGTAAGAAAGGAGCCTTTAAGTGTACCTGCCACCTCAAAGATGTCTCCTGTCATTTTAGTGGACTCGGAGTCTCAGGAACTTGAGCCACTGAACTTTGAGAAGCAAGCATCTACATCCCGACGGTTTACACCACCTCCAAGGTTTACACCCCCTTCTTTTCCGTCACCTCCTATTATTACGCCACCTTCTTTTAAACTACTCAGTTCAGAGTCGCAACAAGGTGACTCTCCACAATCACCTCCATGTGAAAGATCACCACAAGTGCCCCCTCTTGGATCACCTCTTTGTGTATCACCTGTCTCTTCGTTATCACCAGAGCGAGAGCCGATTTATTCCTTCGTTTCTGCATCTCCACCACTGAAATTCTGCCATATAAGAGGAGTAGAGTGCCTCTTTGAGGTGTTTAGATCACCTTTCCTACGGAGGAATGTTAGTGTCGTGGGGGACTTGAATCATCGAAAAAGAAGTATTGGAGTATGTTTTTGGGGAGTCGTTTGATGACGAGGTATGCGACTTGTAACTAGTCAGGTTAGATACTTTATTTTGATCTTGTACATACACTTCTACTAAATTTTCTATTTACCCTTGCAGTGAAATTCTTTTCGAAAACGCCATCCATTCACTTACTCGGGCAGATTTGAAGACTATACTCTCCGGTGAGAGACTGTCTGAGACGGTTACATGTATGTGGTGTCACATGTTGAATCAGAGTGAAAAATCAAAATCACGTGAATCATTGTCAAGGTTTTATATGCCTCGGGATCGTGTACCGTAAGTGTCATTTCAGTCTTTTACTTCTTATTCTTATTTCTTATGTTATTAAAATTATTCGTCTTGCATATAATTAGAGACTTCTCTAAATGTTTTCAGACTAGAAGAGATTTTGATGATTTTGCAGGAGCGGCTCTTGTGAGTCTTTATTAATGACTATGTTAATTATTGACATGTGCTATTTGTTGTAGCTAAATGTTATGACTTTTTCCTATCTTGATTTTTGTTCCATACAACTACACGCAGCAATTTGTGTTTTGTTTTAATTTCCCCAAACAAAAGTTAGAAGTCTTACACCATATGAAGAAGCATTCCCTGGACTATGCGGATCATATTGAATATGCAGTATGTGTTTCAATGTTATCAAATGCGTATGCAAAGAATTAGTAATGTTAAGTGGCAATCAACACTGTTTTTTCTAAATCTTGTTTTTCTAAATCTTGTTTGGCAGAGGAAGTACGTGACTAAGTACTTGAGAAAGAAAATGCCTACTATCGAGAATGTATATGGGCATACACTTGAGGAAGTTCCTAAATCAGTTATTGGTGTTGCTGATGAAGCTGATAGTGGGATTTACCGCTCCGCTTATTAGAGACCTACAAAGGTGATAAAAAGATAATTCCAGTGATCTACATCGTAAGTTCATTGCTAAAAGTGTTATATTAACTTCACCAAGTAGATAAAGTGTTTACTACCAAATCCCAAGCTTGAATGCCAAATTATTGGATGTTCTGTTGTATTTTGTAGAAGCAAAGACTCAAAATTTTCGGTGCAAGGGTTTGCTACCAAATAGTAACTTTCACTGAAAATCGCTTCAAAGACAAAATTCTATTTGATGCCCATGCTCTCTGTTCACGTCTCAGGTAATAATACATATTACCTATATACTGTATTACCTATACTAATTTTATACTTGACAGTTGTAACAGTTTTTTTTACTCTATGCTCATTTTATTCATTTGCATTTGGTAAGAAGAAAAATTGAATAGAACACAGACCTCCATTTCCATACACTGACGATGAGCTTCTCAATCTAGTTTTCAACAACCGCAGAAGTCTACCGTAAGCTCTCAATTTACTATCATATTTTTAGTTTTTTACTACTGATTTTATTAACATCAATAATTTTATACATACACTGACATTGAACTTGAACCTGTCAGATACTTGTTTGAGATTCTAGTTAACACAGAGTGGATTAATGTCACTCGAAAAGAATTAAGAACTTTCGGTGCGGACAAATGGTTAATAGACACTGTAAGGACTCCTCATATTTATTCATAGTTTACTTTTGTTCAAGTCTTAAGGGACCTAGGTTCATTTATCTCGACATTTTGTGTAACCTAGACATTTTCAAACTATATATATTTGTAGGTTATTGATGCAGTTGGAGTGATGTGGACATTGAATAAGCCAAATATTCTTTACTTGCCCATGTGATCAAGGTGATAAATCGGCGTGTCTTACAATGGCTGGGTGTTAAAGTTGATAGTAGTTAGTAGTATCTAACATAGCTTTTTCTGCAAAAAATGGCAGGGTGTTAAGGTTGATTCAGAAACAAAGAATTGCATTCGCTGCCTCTATCTTAAGATGCACTATATGCCTGCTAATGGAAGCACTATTGATAAGGTAATCGGGTTTGGACAATGGTTATGAATTGTATATATTCAGTGTCACATGTTATGTGACATCCATTAATTTATGTTGCAGGTGTTTTGGACAATTGGTAATAAAGATGGTGATCATTGGTATGCTTTACTCTCTGATATAAAGAAAAGGAAAAATTATATATTAGATTCACTTAAGCCAAGCGCAACTACAGAGCTTCGAGAGCGAAATGAATATGTGGAAGAGATTGTAAGTTTTTTCTTACTTAGCAGCTTTTAAAATTATTAGATTAACTTGCAGCGCTCTTGAGACCATTATCATGTCAGGTCTACAATGTTGCAAATGTTCTCGCCAACCAACCTGGGTATGGACACCTTAGTCAGATGGTCTTGTTTACAACTACCAATTTCACTTGTCCCTCTCAAAGAAGACAATTTGTTAGTTTCCGACTACATTATTTTTTTTTCCATAGCAAAATTTATTCACATCACTATACGATCTAATTTTATGTTTTTGCATGCAGTGCATGATTTGTGGAATGTTTGTTATTAAGTTCTTAGAAGTTTGTAACAACTGATGAGACTTTATTGAAAAACAAAAACCACTACAAGGTTTGAATTAAATTAATTCAATGTTACATCTTTTGTAACATTCTATATGAAATTGAAGCTAATCTATTTTTTTTCCCTAGGATATGGCTGCTTATCGACGGTATATTATGCTTGAACTTTTAAAATGGGACAAGAATACGAGAACTTGGTAACATTTTGATGAGTGTACATATTTAATAGTCCTCATTTTAATTGACCTAGCCTCATAACACTATGGCACCCATTTAGACACTTTTCTTATGATTTGATTTTTATGCAGGTCTTCAAGTTAGGTTGAATTTCAATGTTGCGGTTGATGAATGTTAAAATAACAAATTCATGTCTTCATATGAGATGGCCAGAAGAAATTTGTCAAAGCTTTGTTATAGTTTCTTTAATTTTTGATGTCTTTAATGTTGCCAAGTTTTCCTCCTCATTTATGACTCGTTCATATGTTTGATGTCAACGTATTAAAACTATGACTTGGTTGAAATATGACTTGGTTTTGGCCTTCTAGATGTGTCATATATGACTTCATTCCCAAACTAGTATTATGATTCCTTTGTATGTCCAATTAGAATGGCGCGCTTTCGGCCTGTACGCTTTGTAAAAACTTGTCAAAGTTACGGTGACGGAATTCCTTGTTTGGTTGCGGTCTCATTTTTTTCTTTCTTCATGAACTTTGAGCTTCTCCGAAAAAAAACATAGATGAAATTTTATTTTACCCGTAGCGAGCGGCCTAATCAAAACCCTAAACCCTTTCTCGTTCCACTTTAAGGAGAATTTTATGCACTAGATACGTCTTTAGCTACTAGGTACGTTCCGAAATAGTCTTAGGTTCATTTTAAATATATTGTAGGTACGTCTTGTCTAAATAACCCATTTCCGATAACAAGGGAAAGGGTTTAGGAGTGGATTAGGCGCACCCGCGTTAGCGGTCCGCCTAATCCAACCCTAAACCCTTTCCCGTCCCGTTTTAGGGTACCCGCCTCTCGTTTAAACCCTTTTACGTACTAGGTACGTTTCGAAATAGTCTTGGGTTCGTTTTACATATATTGTGGGTACGTTTCATATAAATAACCCATTCCCGATAACAAGGGAAAGGGTTTAGGGTTGGATTAGGCGGACCCGCGTTGGCGGTCCGCCTAATCCAACCCTAAACCCTTTCCCGTCCCGTTTTAGGGTACCCGCCTCTCGTTTAAACCCTTTTACGTACTAGGTACGTTTCGAAATGTCTTGGGTTCGTTTTACATATATTTTGGGTACGTTTCGTCTAAATAACCCATTCCCGATAACAAGGGAAAGGGTTTAGGGTTGGATTAGGCGGACCGCGTTAGCGGTCCGCCTAATCCAACCCTAAACCCTTTCCCGTCCCGCTTTAGGATACCCGGTCCCCTCGGAAAGGGGTTCACCCTTTCCTTTTAGGGTTGGGCCACGGTTCCCGTTTCGATAACAAGGAAAGGGTTTAGGGTTGGATTAGGCGGACCCGCATTAGCGGGTCCGCCTAATCCAACCCTAAACCCTTTCCCGTCCCGTTTTAGGATACCCGCCTCTCGTTTAAACCCTTTTACGTACTAGGCACGTTTGAAATAGTCTTGGGTTCGTTTTACATATATTGTGGGTACGTTTCGTCTAAATAACCCATTCCCGATAACTAGGGAAAGGGTTTAGGGTTGGATTAGGCGGACCCGCGTTAGCGGTCCGCCTAATCCAACCCTAAACCCTTTCCCGTCCCGCTTTAGGATACCCGGTCCCCTCGTAAAGGGGTTCACCCTTCCCCTTTTAGGGTTCGATTACGGTTCCGTTTCGATAACAAGGGAAAGGGTTTAGGGTTGGATTAGGCGGACCCGCGTTAGCGGTCCGCCTAATCCAACCCTAAACCCTTTCCCGTCCCGTTTTAGGATACCCGGTCCCCTCGGAAAGGGGTTCACCCTTCCCCTTTTAGGGTTCGGTTACGGTTCCCGTTTCGATAACAAGGGAAAGGGTTTAGGGTTGGATTAGGCGGACCCGCGTTAGCGGTCCGCCTAATCCAACCCTAAACCCTTTCCCGTCCCGTTTTAGGGTACCCGCCTCTCGTTTAAACCCTTTTACGTACTAGGTACGTTTCGAAATAGTCTTGTTAGACGGACCCGATAACAAGGGAAAGGGTTTAGGGTTGGATTAGGCGGACCCGCGTTAGCGGTCCGCCTAATCCATCCCTAAACCCTTTCCTGTCCCGTTTTAGGATACCCGGTCCCCTCGGAAAGGGGTTCACCCTTCCCCTTTTAGGGTTCGATTACGGTTCCGTTTCGATAACAAGGGAAAGGGTTTAGGGTTGGATTAGGCGGACCCGCGTTAGCGGGTCCGCCTAATCCAACCCTAAACCCTTTCCCGTCCCGTTTTTAGGATACCCGCTCTCGTTTAAACCCTTTTTACGTACTAGGTACGTTTCGAAATAGTCTTGGGTTCGTTTTACATATATTGTGGGTACGTTTCGTCTAAATAACCCATTCCCGATAACAAGGGAAAGGGTTTAGGGTTTGATTAGGCGGACCCGCGTTAGCGGTCCGCCTAATCCAACCCTAAACCCTTTCCCGTCCCGCTTTAGGATACCCGGTCCCCTCGGAAAGGGGTTCACCCTTCCTTTTTAGGGTTCGATTTACGGTTTCCGTTTGATAACAAGGAAAGGGTTTAGGGTTGGATTAGGTGGACCGCTAACGCGGGTCCGCCTAATCCAACCCTAAACCCTTTCCCGTCCCGTTTTAGGGTACCCGCCTCTCGTTTAAACCCTTTTACGTACTAGGTACGTTTTGAAATAGTCTTGGGTTCGTTTTACATATATTGTGGGTACGTTTCGTCTAAATAACCCATTCCCGATAACAAGGGAAAGGGTTTAGGGTTGGATTAGCGGTCCGCCTAATCCAACCCTAAACCCTTTCCCGTCCCGTTTTAGGATACCCGGTCCCCTCGGAAAGGGGTTCACCCTTCCCCTTTTAGGGTTCAGTTACGGTTCCCGTTTCGATAACAAGGGAAAGGGTTTAGGGTTGGATTAGGCGGACCCGCGTTAGCGGTCCGCCTAATCCAACCCTAAACCCTTTCCCGTCCCGTTTTAGGGTACCCGCCTCTCGTTTAAACCCTTTTACGTACTAGGTACGTTTTGAAATAGTCTTGGGTTCGTTTTACATATATTGTGGGTACGTTTCGTCTAAATAACCCATTCCCGATAACAAGGGAAAGGGTTTAGGGTTGGATTAGGCGGACCCGCGTTAGCGGTCCGCCTAATCCTACCCTAAACCCTTTCCCGTCCCGTTTTAGGATACCCGGTCCCCTCGGAAAGGGGTTCACCCTTCCCCTTTTAGGGTTCAGTTACGGTTCCCGTTTCGATAACAAGGGAAAGGGTTTAGGGTTAGCGGTCCGCCTAATCCAACCCTAAACCCTTTCACGTCCCGTTTTAGGATACCCGGTCCCCTCGGAAAGGGGTTCACCCTTCCCCTTTTAGGGTTCAGTTACGGTTCCCGTTTCGATAACAAGGGAAAGGGTTTAGGGTTGGATTAGGCGGACCCGCGTTAGCGGTCCGCCTAATCCAACCCTAATCCCTTTCCCGTCCCGTTTTAGGATACCCGCCTCTCGTTTAAACCCTTTTACGTACTAGGTACGTTTCGAAATAGTCTTGGGTTCGTTTTACATATATTGTGGGTACGTTTCGTCTAAATAACCCATTCCCGATAACAAGGAAAAGGGTTTAGGGTTGGATTAGGCGGACCCGCGTTAGCGGTCCGCCTAATCCAACCCTAAACCCTTTTCCGTCCCGTTTTAGGATACCCGGTCCCCTCGGAAAGGGGTTCACCCTTCCCTTTTAGGGTTCGATTACGGTTCCGTTTCGATAACAAGGGAAAGGGTTTAGGGTTGGATTAGGCGGACCCGCTAACGCGGGTCCGCCTAATCCAACCCTAAACCCTTTCCCGTCCCGTTTTAGGGTACCCGCCTCTCGTTTAAACCCTTTTACGTACTAGGTACGTTTTGAAATAGTCTTGGGTTCGTTTTACATATATTGTGGGTACGTTTCGTCTAAATAACCCATTCCCGATAACAAGGGAAAGGGTTTAGGGTTGGATTAGGCGGACCCGCGTTAGCGGTCCGCCTAATCCAACCCTAAACCCTTTCCCGTCCCGTTTTAGGATACCCGGTCCCCTCGGAAAGGGGTTCACCCTTCCCCTTTTAGGGTTGGGATTCACGGTTCCGTTTCGATAACAAGGGAAAGGGTTTAGGGTTGGATTAGGCGGACCCGCGTTAGCGGTCCGCCTAATCCAACCCTAAACCCTATCCCGTCCCGTTTTAGGGTACCCGCCTCTCGTTTAAACCCTTTTACGTACTAGGTACGTTTTGAAATAGTCTTGGGTTCGTTTTACATATATTGTGGGTACGTTTCGTCTAAATAACCCATTCCCGATAACAAGGGAAAGGGTTTAGGGTTGGATTAGGCGGACCCGCGTTAGCGGTCCGCCTAATCCAACCCTAAACCCTTTCCCGTCCCGTTTTAGGATACCCGGTCCCCTCGGAAAGGGGTTCACCCTTCCCCTTTTAGGGTTCAGTTACGGTTCCCGTTTCGATAACAAGGGAAAGGGTTTAGGGTTGGATTAGGCGGACCGCGTTAGCGGTCCGCCTAATCCAACCCTAAACCCTTTCCCGTCCCGTTTTAGGATACCCGGTCCACTCGGAAAGGGGTTCACCCTTCCCTTTTAGGGTTCAGTTACGGTTCCCGTTTCGATAACAAGGGAAAGGGTTTAGGGTTGGATTAGGCGGACCCGCATTAGCGGTCCGCCTAATGCAACCCTAAACCCTTTCCCGTCCCGTTTTAGGATACCTGGTCCCCTCGGAAAGGGGTTCACCCTTCCCCTTTTAGGGTTCAGTTACGGTTCCCGTTTCGATAACAAGGGAAAGGGTTTAGGGTTGGATTAGGCGGACCCGCATTAGCGGTCCGCCTAATCCAACCCTAAACCCTCGCGGTCCGCCTAATCCAACCCTAAACCCTTTCCCGTCCCGTTTTAGGGTACCCGCCTCTCGTTTAAACCCTTTTACGTACTAGGTACGTTTCGAAATAGTCTTGTTAGACGGACCCGATAACAAGGGAAAGGGTTTAGGGTTGGATTAGGCGGACCCGCGTTAGCGGTCCGCCTAATCCAACCCTAAACCTTTTCCCGTCCCGTTTTAGGATACCCGGTCCCCTCGGAAAGGGGTTCACCCTTCCCCTTTTAGGGTTCAGTTACGGTTCCCGTTTCGATAACAAGGGAAAGGGTTTAGGGTTGGATTAGGCGGACCCGCGTTAGCGGTCCGCCTAATCCAACCCTAAACCCTTTCCCGTCCCGTTTTAGGATACCCGCCTCTCGTTTAAACCCTTTTACGTACTAGGTACGTTTCGAAATAGTCTTGGGTTCGTTTTACATATATTGTGGGTACGTTTCGTCTAAATAACCTATTCCCGATAACAAGGGAAAGGGTTTAGGGTTGGATTAGGCGGACCCGCGTTAGCGGTCCGCCTAATCCAACCCTAAACCCTTTCCCGTCCCGTTTTAGGATACCCGGTCCCCTCGGAAAGGGGTTCACCCTTCCTTTTTAGGGTTCGATTCGGTTCCGTTTCGATAACAAGGGAAAGGGTTTAGGGTTGGATTAGGCGGACCCGCGTTAGCGGTCCGCCTAATCCAACCCTAAACCCTTTCCCGTCCCGTTTTAGGGTACCCGCCTCTCGTTTAAACCCTTTTACGTACTAGGTACGTTTTGAAATAGTCTTGGGTTCGTTTTACAAATATTGTGGGTACGTTTCGTCTAAATAACCCATTCCCGATAACAAGGGAAAGGGTTTAGGGTTGGATTAGGCGGACCCGCGTTACACCCTTCTGGCTACAATTGCTGCGCATCCCAATCCACAACTGTTTCATTGACAATACCTACATCATCAAATCATGTAAAATATCATTAATACTTTGTATATATGCCCTCTTCCACTAATATGTAAATTTTAAGAAAAACAAGCAAATAAAGTACCTGATTATGATTATGAGATTACTTGTTAGGAAGTTGACTCGGGCAATTTCTACTATCATGGCGTGCCATTTCTCCACAAGCACGACATTTTCTAAGAGGCTTAGCGTGCTCCTCCATTGCCTTTTCTTTTTCAGAAGTCATCCTTCTACCAGATCCCTTATTTTTTGCTTGATTTGGAGGAAGAATATGAGCTTTAGTAGGGATTTTAGACCCAAGAAGCGTCTCGATTTGAGTTTTCTTGCTTTTTGACTTCCCACCACTACTTGAAATCAACAACTTCTCATTGAAACTCTGAAGCAATTCGAGTAACTCTTTCTCCTTTTCCTCATCATCCTCCACAAGTGACACTGCAGTGAACACCCACGACCATAATTCACTGATAGTGTTTTGTCTTGTGTCAATTGACGCACAATCAGCTTCTAAAGACGTCCCTACAACATTAAAGATAGGACGAAATGTTGCATAATTGCTCCACCTCGGCAATAGATATTCAGAAGGTATTTCATCAAACCCCTTATTATGCAACACCCATACACAATGTCTACAAAGTATCCCAAATCTCTGAAACCTCTTGCATGAACACACTAAAGTTTTCCCATCGACATCGACTTCATAGACTTTCTTGCTCTCACGATCCATAACAAATAAACGCTCCACGTCTCTTTCTTTCGTGCTTTTGTTGGCCTCATTACAAGAGTAGCATGCACCTTTCAACTCTTCTTGAAAATCATAAAACACAGGTGGTGTGTAAAATTCAGCACATTTCTTTTCTATAGAAAGGGGAGTTGATAATATAGGAGAGGAGTTTTTAGAATCAGCAGTTAATTTAGAATGCTTCCAGCGTTGAGCATCCATTGCTGACTGAAAGCGCATCCAAAACTGAACAAGTGATAGGTTGGGGTTGGTGAAGTTGCCGAAGAAACTATTCTCTGATTCTGACCTTGAAGTTGTCCTTAGAAGCCCACCCATATAAGTGTCCCGAAAATATGCAGGAATCCATAATTTGCGGTCCTCAAACATGGATTTCAGCCACTCATTTCCAGACAAATCATGTTTTTCCATAATTGAACACCAGCTCGACTCAAATTCAGTTGGCTCAATATCTTCATTCCAAACAATAGAACTTATTTCTTTTAGAAAGTCTGTGTCTTTGTAAATGGTTGAACCAACTTTGTCAGGCAATTTTTTCATGATATGCCACATACGTAATCTGTGTGTTGTGTTGCTGAAAACACATTTTTAACCCCCGCTTTAATACCCAGACATTGGTCAGTAATCAGAGTAGTAGGATAACACCCACCCATTGCCTTCATAAAATTGTCAAAAAGCCAGGTAAAAGACTCTTCATTCTCCCGCATTATCAAACCAGCCGCAAAAGTGACACATTTTTTATGGTTGTCAACCCCCGTAAAAGGACAAAACACCATACGGTATTCATTAAAATCGAATGTGGTGTCAAAAGACACAGAATCACCAAAGAGTGCATAGTTCTTAATTGCAATTGGATCACCCAGGAAAACCTTAGTGAGTCTTTTGTCGTCATCAACATCAAAATCAAAGTAAAATGAGGGACACCTAGCTCTTTTTTGCATGAAGCCCTCAATCAGCATTTCCGCATCATATTCTTTGATGTATTTCTTTACATCCCTTGAAAAATTCTTAAAATCTTCTAAGGAAGCCCCTACGTTTTTATATCCCCTAACGTACTCTTTAAACATTCGAAATGTCTTCACAGGCCCCTGGTTAACACGTGAGTTATCCATTATCATTTTCTTATGCACAAGGTTGAGCTTCCTAAATGACTTTAAGTGAATCATTGTGGCTGGAGTTACCATTGCATGTGAGTGCACCTCGATAAATTCATACACCTCATACTCACCAAATAGAAGTCTCTTAAACTTAATCTTGGCAAAGACACCCAACTCTTGTTATTGCCCTCCTCCTTTTTTGCCCACCATGCTGCCTATTACCTTCTTTGTTACACACACAGCTCTTATGTGTAGTAACTCCTTGAATGATTTTACTTGAATCCAATCTCGGAATAAAGCCACAAGCTTTGGCATATGCTTTGTAGAAATCCAACCCTTGCTCCAAATTCTCAAATTTCATTCCAACAAATGGTTTAAGCTCTTCTGAACAATGAGGCACTCCGTGAATCTCACTAGTAGCAACAACTTCCGGGCTATCTGGAAGACTCAAATTAACAACAGTTACTTATAAACTGTCGTCTTGCTTCACCCTAACAAAATGCAATAAATAAAACTAAATGATTTACCTGGCACATCATTCACTAATGGCACATCATTCACTAATAATTGATCTGGACAATTAGTAAGCAATAATATATCTTCTTCTGGATTTGTTGAAATATCCATGTCATTAGTATCACCAACTATAGCTGCAGAAACAACGAATGGCATTTCACTAATAATTGATCTGGACAATCAGGGGTATTCAATCATACTGAACTGAAATCGGATACCAAACGAAATCGAATGGATACTAATGAAATGGAAAACAGTAGGATACACATGCCATTTAAGAACTCAGAATTCAAAATCCCAAAAAAAAAATTGCAGCAACTCAAAGAACAAGAGAAATCAAATTACTACGATTAATATTGATTAGAAAACAATATTCCAGAAATTTTTACATCAATTTCAACTTCCAAAACACACTTCTAACATAAGCAGATACTTCTAAACTAAAGCCAAAAAGAGCCAATATCTCCAAAACCCTTTTACATACTACTTACTTCTCGAAATAGTCTTGGGTTCGTTTTACATATATTGTGGGTACGTTTCCTCTAAATTACCCAGGTACGTTAAGTAACGACTATAAATTAACAACTCAAAAGCTGGCATCTTAGGCAATGGAACAATTTGTCCACCGAAAATGAGAATAATGGAACCAGTTGAAGAACAATTAATTGAACAAGTAACGACTGTAAATTAAATGATACAGTAGTCCCCCAAGATAGTCTAAAATAGAGTGGAAAACCTAGTTATGAAACATATATGAGTCGTTGAAAGTGATACATTTATCATGAACAACGCAACTCAATCTCTAAAGTCATAATACACAAAAGAGCAGACCAGTTTCCTTTATGGAATTTAACTATCGGCTCCATCCTAGATTTAATTGTAACTGCTAATAGTCAATCCAAAAACATTGCATTTCACTGAAGGAATTGACGAAAAAGTTGCCAGTTTGCTTGGCATGAAAATGTAAAGATAGAGGAAGACAAGGACTAATAATGGTTATAATAATTACTAAGAAAGCTAAAAAAAAGTTGTCGCTTTGTTACAAAGCGGTATCGCCCCGCAAAAGTACAGCATTATCTATGCATATACCTCAGTTAAAAAGAGACAAAAGGACGGATAGTCGGATTCTATGAATTAGCATATGAAGGAATATCCAAGTCAGGAGGCAATAAATTGATCGAATAATATGAAATGTTCGCAATGTACAGAGATGAGAGTATATGTGCCCAAGACACTTAGGGAGAAAATTCGATACAGACAGGCAAACAGTGTCATACAAAAAGAGCAAAAAGAGTGAAAGAATTCGTAACTTTATGAACCAAATCAAATAACAAACTAATCTACTACGCCGTTGAAAGACAGATAAATGAGACTTCGACACAAAGCTTGCAATTACATCAGAGAATTCCATCAAACAGGAAAATGTATCCAACAAACGCATCATTCAGCTTCATAAGAAATTCCAATATTGTCAACATCATCTCACTCAATGAAGCTAGGATCAACATTTTTCTCAGTAATGCTACCCATCAGCCAAAGTAACCGACGAAAACAGGTCTCAAAATCATACACTAGTTGCTGGTATCACGTGCTGATAACAAACTTATCATGAACCCAGTTCTTACACACAACCAAACAAAAAAAGAAGATCTCTTTTTCAGATTTTATGAACCAAATTTGCAGACATCTCTTTTTAATATAAAATGTAGAATCAATGCAAAAAGAGTGAAAGAATTCGTACCATCTACCATTTGGGAATCATCTTCATCATTTACGGTTTCAGTTATTGAGGCATGTTCTTGAGTACAAACATCTGCAATTAAAATCACAATAGTATCTTAGTAAGTGCATCTAAAAATCTGCAATTAAAATGTTAATCGCACAACAAAATGAAGAATTTGTACCTGAAGTTGAAGAACAATTGGTTGAGACTGTTACCATCTTTAAAGAATTTAACCCAATTGAAACCCTAAAAAAACGATTTGAATTTTTCGGTTATTACAAACCCTAATTTATCAAACAATTTGAAATTTCTTCATAAAATTAACCTCATAAACTACTCTACAATCCATATATGTGCATTGATCTAAAATACCAAATCAATTAAATGTAAAATTTTCGATTAAATTATTTTATGAAAAAATAACAATAATTGAAGCTAACCTTGTTTGATGAATTAATGATGAGCTGAATGTTGTAAATCTAGAAGCTTGTTTCGTAGAGGATAGTGATGGTAGAAACTAGTTTACCAAGAAGAGAATCGCGAGAGGTTGAAGAAGAGAACCATGGAAGAAAGTTTGTTTCTTGTTTTGTCGAAGAAGATAGAAGCGCGTAAGAAGAAGATAACAGTGTATAATGGGTTGGTTAAATACGGTTCGTACCGTAAGTTAGTTCGCACGGGATCCCGCCCCTATATATATATATATATATATATATATATATATATATATATATATATATATATATATATATATATATATATATATATATATATATATATATATAGATTTAGGATCCGGTGAGAACGAACACTCAATGAGAACGGTGAGAACGACTAACAATCGTTAGATCAAACTAAAATCCAACGGATGGTACAACAAACAAAACAAATAAAAAGAATGACTACAGCCACCCTTCCCCTTCTCTTACTACCTTTCCATTAAAATTTCGCGAGATTCTCCTGCAAAACGACGCAGCTGTGGATCGAAATTGAATTAATTGATGCATATTATTCAACGGAATTGATGAACATCTCTAATATTTTCAAGCTTTACTACATAGTTTATGTATGTATCAAGTAATTTTTCCTGATTTGATTTATTTTTTCTAGGGATTTATGGAGATTGAAGGTTCTAGTGAATTAATTGCTTCTAGTGACACAATTGTTCCAACTGATAGGAATCTTAACGAAAAAACGTCTATTGATTCAGGTATGTATCTATGTTTCATCGTTTTCAATCTGTGTTAAGTTTGTGTTTGTGATAATCGCGTATCAATTGCGGTCAGATTCATGTGGTTCAATCGTGTTTGCGTTTCATCTGTTTTCAGATTTTTGTCTGTGTTAAACGTATTCCAATTTAGCTTTTTGTTAGTGCAATCATTTTGCCTTTGGTTTGTCAAACATATCATGTTATGACGTTTTTCGTATTTGATTAGCGTATCAGGTTTAAGAAATATTGACGATAAATAAGCTCTGATGTTTTTTTGTAATCGATTAACGTATCTAGCGATTTAATTGATGCTTATCAGGTTGAAAACCAGACGATAAATAAGGTATGTTGTTTTTCATATCTAATTAGCTATCTAGTGTTACAATTGATGCATATAATTTTTTTAAAAAAAGTAGACGATAAATAAGCTATGTTATTTTTCGTATTTGACTGGCGTATCTAGTGATATAGTTGATGCGTCTCAGTGTGAAGAAAATTAGACGATAAATCAACTCCATTATTTTTTGTATTTAATTAGTGTATTTAGTGATTTACTTGATGCGTATCAGTTTGAACGATAAATAAGCACGGTTGTTTTTCCTGTGTGATTAGCGTATCTAGTTATGTAATGGCCACGTCTCAGTTTTCAGAAAAATTGATAATTCATGTACTCTTATAATGTATACGTTCTATTAGTTGTTGACACCAACAATCGAGCGCATTTCAAAGGAAATGATACCCCCTATTTGTGCACAAATCTGTTGTAGTATGAGCTTCAAAAAATTGGAGGAAATAGAATCCTACAAAACATAAATGGGAGTAGAGAATAGAATTCTACAAAACATATTCTTCCAATTCCGGTTTTAAAATGAGGAAGTCAACACAAATAATTATAAGATTTCCCTTCTAAGCGGGCGTCTAAATTTGGATAAGAATAGGAATTAAAGTACCATTGGAAAAACGAGAGTTGTGCCATCGTTTTGAGAATGCCGTTTCGCACACTTAATCCCTCTTCATGGCCACATGTCTTTCCCAGGAACACACGGGCTTAGGTTCTGTTCAAAAGCGAATCAATCAGAATGAATGAAATAATGTACTTCCCGGCTCAAGCAAGAGCACATTGACTACATCATCCTCTTTACCGTTTTGGGAACTAAGAAGTTCAATCGCACCCCATAAGGAGAAAGCTATCCGAGAACATAAGAAACCACTGAGAAAATGCAATGCTTGTGGTCAAGTATGATTCCAGGATAGTCAGAATTGTCCTGGGAGATTCATAGGCAGGTAAAATATTCAATCTAGTATATTTTTTATAATTGAGGTATATTTGTTTTTTCTATATTTGTATTGTTGTATCTACTTAATTGTGCAATTTTACTTATGTTAGTCTTAAATTGTTGAAGGATTGAAGGGATAAAGAATTAAAGATTACTGACATTAGGATTGAAGATTTGATTATTGGCACAAGCATTGGAGATTTTAAAGATTTTAGACAAACAATTTTTTTTAATAAAACGCGCATCTACACGGATTATACATGTAACTACATAAGCCAATAGTGTATCTACCATAATTATGTATGGTAAGAAACATTTTTGTCGTTTTTTAGTACTAGTCATGGATGATTGTTCCTTGGTTGTGTTTTGTTGGTGTTATGATTATGCTTATGCTTAGGTTGTACTATCAGCTTGTTTCATTGCGTTAATCGGATATTACATTTAAATTCAAAATCGTATTCAGTTTGCCAATGTTTGGGTTGTTTATACATAATAGCTTGAGTATGCTAAAGTTCAAATCGTCTGAAAAGAGTTTGGCACATTTGCAGCGTATAACTTGAGGTGGCTGAGATTAACACTCAATATATCTACCATATGTTCAAGACAGCAAACACACGGTTCTTTCGGGTTTTTAACCCATATGACATTTTACAGTTCTAAAAAAGAAAACAACACTCTAGACATTATATGTCAAAAATTCAATCAAGAAGACGAGAACGAAAAAGTTGGAAATTGTTTCAAACAATTCCAACAAAAAATGAGGAAAAAGGAATCACTGCCTTCATGCATATATGTAGTCGCTTTAAATTAATTTGTATTGAAAAATTGACATTAAAGATG
The DNA here is from genome assembly GCF_048544455.1 of Silene latifolia. Lineage (NCBI taxonomy): Eukaryota > Viridiplantae > Streptophyta > Magnoliopsida > Caryophyllales > Caryophyllaceae > Silene > Silene latifolia. The sequence goes on along the minus strand of NC_133538.1, from coordinate 14,389,805 downwards.
GTTCATGTGGCACAACTCTTCTTGAATGGACAAAGGTGATCAATTGTCGCAACAGTTCGCATTTTAAATTCCTAACGAGCTTACACTACATTTTCATGACAATCCTAAATGAAACTATTACAAAACAACGACCCTAATTGAATTGAAGAGTCATATTTGCCACCATGAAACATTCCGAAAAAGACGATCAATATCCTTGCTTAATTGCTTGTAGTCGCACTTCCACAAGCTCACACTTCCACATCTACTTAAAATATCTACAAAGCAGCCATGTAAATGAAAACATCAGGCTATAATTTAAGAGATTTCAAAAAGAAAAAAAAAATGAGAATGGGAAAAAAATAAAAAGTTTATACCTTCCTATTATTTCCTTGCCATCGTAAAAAGTTGACCGCTACTGTCTTTCTATAGCAAGCGAAAGCCTGCGTATCGATAACAATGTTATAAATATTGTACCAATAATTAAAAATACCAAAACTAGACTTCTATTGCCAACTTTCCAGGACTAGACTTCTTGATGACTACACAAGTAAACAAAAATTGTAGCTACTAGTATGTTTGAAGAATACACAATGTAGCAGAACACAAAACTAGAAACGTACCCAGTAGATAATTAAACGTAAGTAGAACTCGTTAAAACGTATATATTGGGTATAGAGCCCCTTAAATGTATAGAACCACTGAGAATTGGATCTCACAGTATACCCCACTAAAAATAGATGTTATCACATCTTTTTGTTGAATTTTTATTCTTAGCAACTATCTCGCGTAACTCATTTCGTTGAGAAACCAACCGACACTACCAATAACGACAACAACCTACGTTTAGAGGCAGCAAGCAACAATCAATTATAAAGAAGACTAAAAACGTATCTAGTAATAAATTAAACGTAACTAAAACCCGTTAAAATGTACCTAGTGGCTATAAAGCCCTACCTTGAGTGTATATCTCAAGGTATACCACTAAATATAGATGCTGCCACATCTTTTTGTTGAATTTTTATTCATAGCAACTATCTCAGAAGTAACCAACCAACACTACCAATAACGACAACAATCTACGTTCAGAGACAGTAAGCAACAATCGATTATAAACAAGACTACAAACGTACCTAGTAGTAAACTAAACGTAACTAGAACCCGTTAAAATGTACCTATTGGCTAAGCAATCAATTATAAAACTAATGTAACTTCACAATAGACAGGGAAAATTAAACAATTCAGCTAAAATTAAGTAAACTTTATTGGTAGTGAATAAGCGAAAACAACATGTAAAGAGGAAAAACATAGTAAATCTACGAAAAATCGAAGTATAAATGAAATGCTAAGCAATTGATGAAACTAAATTCGCAAACAACGCAATTTCCAGGAGAACAACACAAAAACGGAAGAAATAATAAACATGACGGATAAGAGAGAAAACATCGACTGTCAGAGTACTTTAACTGGCAAGAAAAGTATATGCAATCAGGAAAACAACAGTGAATACATAAATAAATTAAATGTATAAATTAAACAAAGCGGGACGGAAAACTAAATTAATCACAAAAATGAGAATATTACCTGATTAAGAAAACCTCAAAAGGAAAACCAAAAAAAGAAATGATCCTGCAAAAGTGATTGAAAGCATACGGAAGAAGTTAAAGAGATATTTCAGATCAAAATCATAAAATTGGACAAATTCGAGCAACACAATTGAGAATAAAGCTCAGACAAACACGATTACTTACAAAAAATGAGAGAGATTGTTGGATTAAGGAAGCTAATCAGAAAAAATTGCGGATGATTAAGCGTGTTCGTCGCCGTCTGCGATCTATTATTTGGAATTTTGACAAGAAAATTAAATTGGGGGAAATATGGTAGAGAGAGATAGTGTGCTGGACAAATGAGAGGAGAGAGAAAGTAATATGAACAAAGTGATGTTTTATACGTAGAAGGTAGTTGGATTGTGTGCATTAATCTCAGGCGTTGGATTTTTTTAAATCCAATGGTTGTAGGTTGTTCTCACCGTTCTCACTGAATGTTCGTTCTCACCGGATCTTCACTCTCTCTCTCTCTCTCTCTCTCTCTCTATATATATATATATATATATATATATATATATATATATATATATATATATATATATATATTATTAAAGGACGCTTTTTCGAGCGAGTATAGAGAGTCCAAACTCTACAAACCACCTAATTATAAAATAAGTAATAAGTAATAGATATATAATTAAAATAGGAGATAGGGTTTAAGAATAACTCTAAGCAAACTAAGGTACATTGGTACAAAACTGAATACTATATAAAACTCTACCCAAAAGAAACCACTACATCATATAATCCTATGTACATACTACATCTTATTTGTGTGTGTATATATATGCTATTTAGTAATTGCAATTATGGTGTATTTTTCGTTATTTACTTCCGTATTTCAATTCCATTATTAGCTGCCATATTCTGCCTATTATGCATTTATGCTTGATCATGCATTATTGATTTTTTGTTGTGCAGTTTTTGTATATGAATGCATTTTTTTTATTATGACTGACTATTTTTATTTTTTCAGGAATTAGAAATTGTCACAATACTATTATACATACACTTGTGGCGGTCGATCTCAATTTAATTTAAAAACACTTAAGGTGGCCGTATACTACAAAATCTAATTTTATAGTTTTTTTACGGGAAAGAAAAATCTAATTTTATACTGTACTTTTTTTCTTTTACAGGAAAGAATGAAGATGAAGAATTGAGTCTCACTTCATCAACCAAGAAAGGCCTGAAGAAATAAGCAACCATATTCAAGATTTATTTGCTAAATTCTTAACACTTTTGATGATTCAAGACTTCACTGGAAAGCAATGCTTATACCATACACCCAGGTGTATGGTACTTTATACTCCAACTTTAATTTAGTTTTTTAAAACCGTTAAAACTTAGATTTCATAAATTAGAAAAATTTAAAAATTATATCATTATTCGTGATTTTGATTCCTCTATAATTTGAGATCACATTTGATATATTTTGGTATTTATTTTAACTTTACTCGCATATTCACACTATATAATTGACATGTTCATCACAATAAAATATTCACATTACATAGTTGACATATTCATATAAATCAAACTTTTTATTCTCAAATTAAAACTCACATACTCACCCAATTAATTAACATATTCACACAATATGATAAACATATTCACAAATATATAGAGGTTATCATAAATATTAATCTAACATAACCTAACATATATTCACAAAGTATAACTACATATTCATCGCATATAGATTACATATACGCAAAACATAAACCTCATATTCACAATATATAACATGTGAATGTATCACTTATTTATATTTTGTGGATGTCATATCTTCATTTGCGGACTCGTTCAAATAAACGGAATAATAATCATGAACGTTTTGCTCCATAGACAGTAGCAAAGCGAATAATGCAAAATAATTTGGCCAAAAAACATGAAATTTACGTAATTGAGTAGTAATAATAGATCCATGATAGAGTTTTTGTAGAATAACATAAGTATTAGAGGAGCAATATAACTAATTGTAACATAGTGGATTAGTGGGTGGTTGTTTTTATAATTTTTGTTTTTTATTTATTTTTTCCTAATAACTCCCAAGGGAGTATCATGCTCTCTACTCCTGGGAGCATGATATAATTTACCAAACTTTAATTTAGTTTTTTAAAACCGTTAAAACTTAGATTTCATAAATTAGAAAAATTTAAAAATTATATCATTATTCGTGATTTTGATTCCTCTATAATTTGAGATCACATTTGATATATTTTGGTATTTATTTTAACTTTACTCGCATATTCACACCATATAATTGACATGTTCATCACAATAAAATATTCACATTACATAGTTGACATATTCATATAAATCAAACTTTTTATTCTCAAATTAAAACTCACATACTCACCCAATTAATTAACATATTCACACAATATGATAAACATATTCACAAATATATAGAGGTTATCATAAATATTAATCTAACATAACCTAACATATATTCACAAAGTATAACTACATATTCATCGCATATAGATTACATATACGCAAAACATAAACCTCATATTCACAATATATAACATGTGAATGTATCACTTATTTATATTTTGTGGATGTCATATCTTCATTTGCGGACTCGTTCAAATAAACGGAATAATAATCATGAACGTTTTGCTCCATAGACAGTAGCAAAGCGAATAATGCAAAATAATTTGGCCAAAAAACATGAAATTTACGTAATTGAGTAGTAATAATAGATCCATGATAGAGTTTTTGTAGAATAACATAAGTATTAGAGGAGCAATATAACTAATTGTAACATAGTGGATTAGTGGGTGGTTGTTTTTATAATTTTTATTTTTTATTTATTTTTTCCTAATAACTCCCAAGGGAGTATCATGCTCCCTACTCCTGGGAGCATGATATAATTTACCACTGGCAAGATCCATGTCCCTGATATGCTACGTGTTTTCGGATAAATAATGTCCTCTACTAGACTGTTTTAAGGTTTCTTTTCTAGGCACCTTATTTAAATTGGTATTTTTTAATGTTGTAGGTTATAACTTATGCATGATTGTAGTATAACAATATGTTTTTTCACATTCTAATGTTCATTATTTATTGATTATTGATCCAGGTTTTTAAGTCAACCTCTGTTAGATTCGAGTTATTATAAGATGATCCTATAGACGAGTTGCTCCAATACAATAATTCAATATAATCTTGGTAATCTTATGTCCAAGATCACTAATGACGTAGCTAGAAGCCTAGAACATGTAATTTGTACTTTGGACTTTTTAATATACTCTTCAAATGTTCTTCATAATTGGAGAGGATAAAAGATGAGCTTTTTCTCTTACAATAGGAACACTCTTCAAAAGATTATAATGTGCTTTCTATAGAAAAAAATGGAGAAGAGTTCTTTTGATCTCTAGGAGTTTTAGGAAAAGAGCAACAAGAGTTAGCCGTACATCGATATTCCGTTAAAGAATTTTTACTATAAGTTTTATCGATTATTAGGATGATATGACTTGAAACACTTTTTACTCGCAAAAGTAACATGATTTATCTCGCCAAGAGTACGTAGCATGATTTATCTAGCCAAGAGTCATGAGGAGTATGATGTAAATAATTCACTAAACTGTTGACAAATGAAAGTTACTTAAAAAGAAAGAAATTAAAATAGTAGCATGATTTAGTAACAACCGTATACTATGAGATATATATTGATGACAAAAGGGAGTAATACAATGCAATTGTGATTTTATGATAAGTAGACTCTATTAATATCATACAATTATAATACCTTTATATATAAATGAAGTATAACTCAATTAAGAAAAGTTCTTGTGTCCTTCGAGAGGACCGTACTCCTTACACCTAAACCTTTATAATATTTCATTTGGTGGATTGCCTTTAGATGTAAGGACCCGTGAAAAAGTATGCACTCCATTAGCATCATTGTTTATTTTTTCTTAAGCATGTATAAATGCTCTTGCAAATCTACTACTACACCATAAAACCTTCATTGTAGAAATACAAATTTCACTTTTGTGATCTTGTGCAGTATGATTGGGTTATTTACATAAATGAGTTATGGGTTATGGCCTTAAGGGTTAGCTAAGTCAGCTTGGAGTACGTATGAGAAAAATATTCAATTTCTTGGGATGAGTTAAAGTAAACAATTGAGACAATAAAAATTAGGATGATATTGTGATACTAACTTAGAGCCGCAAGCAATTACATAACCCGAAAATATAATACGAAAGATACGAAATTAACGGGATTGTGTTGAGTTTTAATGATCATTTATATAAGTGGGCTTGACACAAATATGACACGACATTTATCAT